>NW_025938177.1:0-19430 GCF_000764305.2 Hyalella azteca | reverse complement strand
ATGTGGAACAGCCTCCCCGATGACATCGTTGGCGCTCCAAGTATGAACGCGTTCAAGAACAGACGAGATAAAGCTATGGAAAAATATATGTTCAGATTTGAAATGCCTCGCTCCTTATCGAACCCGGTGGAAGTCTAGTAGCTACTTCAAACTATCGCCAGTCATGAAAAGATCCGGTCAAATGACACGAGTTTAGACCTATGAACAAGGCACGAAAAGGAAAAGAATCGGCGACAGGCCAAATCAGGCCTACACTTCAGCGCCGACATCACTATGTTATGTTATGTTAAAACCTATGTAATGGAGGGTTACATTATAGGTAACCATATTTGGGAAACAAGCTCTGTCTGATGAGAAAAATCTTTTGGCCAGGTTTGTGGATGTAGGCATGTAACCTCAAGTAACAAGCAACTTTTGAGACATACTAGGCATTCCTACCTGCTACCATCACTGCCTGACATGTATTCTAAAATGGGTTAAAATAGGACAGGACATTGGGTAAGACGGGACCACTAAATGATCCTATTTTACCCCACAAGTGATCCCATCTTACCCCACAAATGGTCCTCTCTTACCTCATAGTTTATCAAAAATAGCTCATAGTTTATCAAGAAATATATAAGTATACATCGAGTATTTTGTATACATAGAGTATACATCGAGTATTTTGGTCAAAATTTTTATCTTTTGCTCAAAATAACCATTCCAACTTGTTAGATTTTTTAATTAGAGAAATTTAGCGTACTATTGTAAATTGCATCAAGGGGATGGAGAAAATAGGGATGTCTCTTCCCATTAGTGCATCAACCATGTGCAAGATTAGTTGGGGAAAAATCATTGTGTGAAACATAAAAAAATTATCACAACATTGATGAAGGGCTTGGGATATGTTTGAAGAAGTGCACCACTAATGCAGTTAGCAATAAAACACATGCCGTCCGATGCTTATTTTATTATCCATTAGTTTTATTGCCAATTTGACAAATTTTCAGACAATGACACTAATGGATTTTTGGGGGGAGGGTTTTGGTTTTTTTTACTTAACAGTGGTTGGAATTGAATAAGATTTTTGCCGTCCCTCTCCTTTTAATTGATGGATGGTATTATATCGAGTAGGTTGGAGTGAAGATTGTGAAGCTCAGATAGTTTATTGGGGTTGAAGAAGCAATCCGCCGATCAACACCTGTATCAGTGATGGTCGTTAGAATCGTTTGAAACTTGACCATTGAGTCACGTTGGTCCTTCGACCATGCAAGTAAAGAATTACGATGTATAATAACTGTTTTCATTACTATTCTATAATTTAGGGTCCTTCTACAATATTTTTCTCATTATTGTGAGAAATACTGATTCTGTTTACTTATTTTATACACTGGACAAATGACCGTTTCATTGAAGTTTACTTGTAATATTTTTTGCCTTTCAGACTCCTTCAAGAGCCTTAGCAAAAAAAAACTTTTTCTTTTCCAAGAAAACATCTCAGTCTGTGAACAACATCTTACTACTCTAGTGAATCTAATGTGATATATGCATGTAATTTATGTTCAAAATTTGCATGTGCACCCACTATTGTACTTGAAACAGTGTAGAATTATTTCAATGTTGTAACTTATCTGATTTTCCCACCGTAGTCCAATAAAGCTTGGGAGTGTTCAACAAATCAATTGCATCACGGATTCCCAACAAGATCATCGCTGTACTGCGTAGTTGGCGGCAAAGGGTAGAGTTGCACCACCGAAACAAAGAAGGGACGCTTAATTACCGAACACGTCCAAGACAACTAGCGGCTAGTGCCAATTCATTATCTTGACAATAATATTACCTAAACGATTATTTGAAGGGCGACCGTAAAGTACACCTGGTCGTTGAAGGGTTAAGCATAGTAATAGTAGGTTGGCTTTGGTTCTTTGTAGAGTACTGCTAAATGCTACATGTATAAATGCATGATCTCATAAATAAATTAATCGGGAAAAGCATGCAAATTTCCAACGCTAACGGCAAAAAACCAAAACGAGCGTTTTATCCCGTTTAGAATCCTATTAGATTAAACCTAAAGTGATACTAGTATTCAGATGCAATCCAAATTTCCTAGTAAGGCCCGCCGATTGTGATCACTGCAAATCGTGTCTACCAATTTATGTAATTACAACACTTCTCTTTAACTTTACTTCTTGTTTGTTTGTTTATCGGTCTGTTTGTCTGTCCGTCTGTCTGTCTGTCTGCTACAAATCTCATAATCGATATTTAACATAGGTCTACCTGTCCAATCGACCTGAAATTTGGCACACTTGCGTAAAGTTGGAGACAATGCATGAATCAATTAACAGAATAAATAATTTTATAAATAAAAAATTTTTTAGTTCATTATTACAAAAATGAAAAAATAATTTGGTCTGCTACAAATCTTATAATCCATATATGCATAAATAAATTTGAAAATTTACATAATTTTGATATCTTAAAAAATTTTGAGAAATAATTTTTTTAATATGTGAAAATAAAATTGGAAATTCATTGTGCATGTGTAACATCCAAGACACTGGATTGTTCAGAAGTGTTGTCTTTAAAAAGTAATTTTTAAACGCATATTATTTCAACTAGGTTCATGCTCAGAAGCATTCCATTTTATTACAATTTTATTCGTGCTGCATTTCGAAAAATAAGAAGTTTTTTTACGAGTGTTACTACATGAGCTAATATTGAGAAGGAAAGGAAATCAACACGCTAATTCCCTGCTTGTATAAAGTATTTGCTCATCCTGCATGTCATTAGTTTTGTACAGAGGTACACACATGGCACGAGTCAGGGCTAAAATCTAAAATGCGGACTTTCTTTATCGCTTCAAACTCATAATCAGTGACTAGTCAATATTTATTGGGGCCAATTTCATTTTCAGACTACAGTGGTGTATAAGTAAGTAACAACAATAAGTAAGATCGGGTTCCAAAGGCCGGATCCCTTGTGAATCAAGTCACGAAAAGTTCAAGAATCGGCAACAGGCCATGGGCCTATTTCTTCAACGCCGACACTTCTATTCTATTCTATTCTATCTCTTCATTATCATACGCAACAATTTATTGTATTTCGCCCTATGAATAGTGAATGCTTATATTATTGAAATTGATGCATGGTAATGTGTTCGTAGCCAGGTAAATATCCAGTCTAAATGGTTTAAAGAGTGACACTGAACGTGTGCCAGCTTGAATGAATGTTAAATTACGTAAATGATTCCGTTAGGCTTTAGCCTAAAATTTAATGCCATAATTTCGTTCGGGTTAACGTTGTTCATTATAATATTAATAACTGTTTCAGCAATATTATATGGTACCAATAGCAAAGTTAAGATCTCTGCGGCATCATCACTCACAGCGTTACTCTTCTTTCAATGAATCTTCACAATAAGAATTTCTGCTTGGGACTTATTTAATCACTGTAAATCTTCATTCATAGAGAACCTCTACTCTCATTGAATTTATATTCCCTGGATAAATTTTGAATCATGGTGCCTCTTCCCTCCCAATGAATTTTTTCCTACACTGAATCTACGCTCCACAAAACTATGCAAGCTTGGGGCTTCGTCCCTTCTATTGAATCCCCTATCAGAGCCTCTTCACAAGTATGGGGACTTCACTCTCACTGTCTCGCTACACTCGCAGTGAACCTTCAGTCCCATCGTCCTTGGTCCGTATACGAGTATTCACCGTTGGTCTGGCCATGAAGATTTGTTCCAGATTTTACGCGCGTTTTTGCCACCGGCGTGAATACAGGTTCCGGCTTCTGGTTTATCTGCGAGTATGTTCCCCGTCTGATTGCACGGGGGTGTTTTCCTCCAGTTTGTTTACGAAGGTTTGAACCCTGTTTCTTTGAATATATGTGCTTGGGTTTAAACACAGATTATTGCCCTCAGGTATTATTGCACTGTTTTTATACATATGTTTTTTAAATATGTATATATTGCCGTTTCCAGGCACAAGTATTTGACATTTGCCTGAGTGCGAGTATATGTGCGAGTGTGTGAGTACCCCGGGCTTATGAGCATTTATCCTTGATCTAAATACCGGTTGCGGTATGTAGTTTACTGTATGATTATCTGCGTGCGGTGTATATATGAGTATGTGCTTCTGGTGCGTATACGAGTATCTGCTTCTGGTGCGTATACGAGTATCTGCTTCTGGTGCGTATACGAGTATCTGTCACGGGTGTGCATATCATTATCTGCTTGCGATCTGTATACGGGTATCTACCTGCGGCGTGTATATGAGAATCTGGCTGAGGTCTGCGTACGTTCATTTTCGCTATAAATGTTTACAAGTACTAGTTTAAGATATGCTTCTCTCTAGTTACTGTCAACTTGGAGTGTGACGGAATATGGAGTTGAGAATACTAAACATCGGCAAAGAAAGGAAAATGAAATCGGGAGAAATGCATGCGGAAACAAATTATTGGTAACCGTGAATTCAAAAAGAACAACCACAAATTGAAGAGATTGACTACGACACTTTTAATCGTTTTATTTTGGCCATATTGAGGCTTAGACACGTGGCACACATGTGTACCTATGGATGGACAGGTCCATGAAGCCAACATGTCGAGGCACAAAAAGTCCGAATTTCCCTAATGTTCCCCGGCGTGGGCGGCTTCATCCATTGCCTCGTATCAAGGATTCATTTGCTACCTTTGAGCCATCGCGTGCACACCAAACGCTCCGTTCGTCCACTGGCAAACTGATGATCGCCTAGTGTTACTTCAAGCTCTCTATCGTTTCTTTAGCCATTGCAGATTTTACAATTAATAAAAAATGTATCAAAATATTTTACGGTAAATTTTGCCGATTTTCGGTATTCTAAGATACTTTTGCACGACTTTTTGCCGATTTTAGATATTCTAAGATACTTTTGCGCGATTTTTTTGTGATAGTTTCACATTTTTGTAGTAGAGTCATTAAATTGCCGTGACAGTCAGTGCTTCTAAACTAGCTTATACCACTTATGTACGGCTGACATGGTTGCTTTTTCACTTGAGACTAAACCACCTGTTTCTTTAGGTGTTAATTTCATTAAAAATGACAAAATTTGCAAGAAATGAGTGAGCCCTGTAATAAAAGTCATCATTAGATTTAGGGAATCTAAATCTTCTCAATTAATTTTGTCCAATTTAATTTTCTATGCGTTATATATGCAATAAGAGATAAAATGAAAAAGAGAGGTTAATAATTACCATGGACCACGGCATAATAATAACGCCGGATAATTCGACACTTGTCGTGAAGGGTAAAATAACAACTGTTACTCCATCGAAATACAATATTTCCTACCATAAAAGTGAAAGTTGGAATAAAGGTATTTTATTTGAAAAAAGCTTTTTTAATGCCTGTTTAATCAGATAACTCACAATTTTAGCCCCGTTTTGAAATTTGAACGAAATTTTAATTTACGTTTAATTTAATTTTCTATTCTATGAATTAAATTCAGATATTCCAATTTAAAGATTTAAGTAATTTATTCATACACCGGTTCGGAATTCTTAACGATTCAACAATTTAAAACATATGAACATTCCTCAGAAGAAGTATTGTAGACATGCGCCCATTTACCCCGACCATATTCCCAGCACGAGGCATTGAACACTCACACGCTCGATGTAAAATGTGCAAACGGTCACCACGGAAACCTTTTTGGTGAAGATCTTTGCCGGTCCGATGATGATCTTTGGCGTCGCGACGAAGCTTACCGAAGTTACGAATGGGGCTGCACTTTGTTGACGAGGATCATATATGTACGTTCCTGTGATCGTTATTGACATCGAGATTAAGGTATTTAAAACTTTACTGAATGTCTTTGGTAATGGTCGTCAAAGATCATTAATGATTTTCTTCATTAATGGTCGTTGACTGTGCAATGTGAGAATAATGCATGACATAAAATTAAAAAACTTGAATTTTTACTCCGTAAAATGCAGCGTTTTAGGGGCAGGGTGGCCCAGTGGTTACAGTTCAGAGTACCAAGATTGGCGCAGAGAGGCGCGGGTTCGATCCCAGCTCTGTGCGCCAGTTTCTGGTCAGAATCGGCAAGGAGGCCGGGCGGTTAAGCACAGCAGAATTGTAGCAGTGAGTTGCGAGTTCGAGACCGCAAAATACTGTGACTGTTCTGCGATGTTAAGAATCGGCGACAGGCCTCCGGCCTAATAAACGCTGAAACCGCTAATAGATCGCAGAACCTCAAAAAAGTAATTCTGGCAATTTAGAAGAAAAGAAGTATCTTCCCTGAATAAGTAAATCGAGCAACGATCAATTAAAATTATAAATATCGTTCTTACGCGTTTAAATATCATGTTTCACTATGGATAGTGACTAAATTTAAATAATTTCTGAATGTTTGCTTAAGAATTGCGTAAGACAGCTAGCGCTCGTAGTTGGTGCTCCGGTATTAAAGCTTAGAATATATATTGACGGGTCGTTTAAAGTTCAAAATCACGACGAGAAACTTATATTCATGATCGGTTGAGTCAATATAATATCTGTGCAATGGGAGATCACATTACTTATAAGTGAACTCTTCTGTAAGTAAAATTTCAATCGCTTACCGTTGTTGATGATAGCTCACATATTATTGGTCTTAGATCAAGGTGCCTTTTTAGCGCATTTTCTCATTTATGGAAAAATGCACTATTGTGCGCGCCATGTCCGTCTGTCTGTCTGTCCGTCCGTCTGTCCGTCCGTCCGTGACTTCACGTTTTCATCGACGAGAAAATGCGCTCTCTGTCACTCACTGCAGTGAGTACTGAGTTATATTTTTTGTACTATTGCCCTTGTTAAATTTTTTTAAACGGAGCTGGTAGTCGACGTAAATTTTAAATTGGTTTCTTTTTTCTCGATGCTGAAGTTAACGAGTTTAGACATGGAAAAGGTTCTGGGATGGATATCTTCTGGAGATGATGACGTCACGTGGCTCAGAGTGGGTGCGTTTGGATTCGTGATACTGAGTGAACAAATAATGTTACGGTGACCCGAAGCTTCATATTTACAAGTGAACAAATAATGTTACGGCGACCCGAAGCTTCATATTTACAAGTGAACAAATAATGTTACGGTGACCCGAAGCTTCATATTTACAAGTGAACAAATAATGTTACGGCGACCAGAATCTTCATATTCACAAGTGCAGAGGCGCGAGGTGCTTAATAAATAGCGATAAAATTATCATATGTGATCTTAATAACAAAACTTTTTTTAAGAAAAGCGTGGAAACCTCCCTGCATGTTTTTTGTGGCCAAAATAATTGAACTAGATTGTGAGCACAATAGCCGGTGCTTGAGATTTTCATAAAAACAATAATTTATCGTAGAAATTTATGAAGATATGTAAAAAAAACGTACCAAAAAATATTATTTAAGTTGGTGGTTCATAGATGCTGGATTGAACACGTGATCAACTGTTATTAGTTATGCGATCAATAAATTATTTATGTTAAGGTTGACTGTACCCGAGAATGAAATGTTCAAGAGCAAGACTACTTTGCCTGGAAAATTTTTTTATCAACTTATTTTTTTGCTGAAATATTAGCAAGTTCTCGGTTTAATTTTTTCTTAATTAACCAGTTAATGAATTTACTGTTCTGAATTTGTGTCCAACTTACTGAAGTTTATTTTTAGCGCATTTTCTCATTTATGGAAAAAATGCACTATTGTGCTCGTCATGTCCGTCCGTCCGTCTGTCTGTCTGTCCGTCCGTCCGTGACCTCAAGTTTTCATCGACGAGAAAATGCGCTCTCTGTCACTCACTGCAGTGAGTACTGAGTTATATATTTTTTTACGAGCCAACGGGCCACCTCATTGGGTTGACAGTTTTCGTGCAAATGGCTTGAGTTGGTAAAAAAACATGGCTGCTGTAGTGGATACTGTGATGCCTGCTGGGCATCACGTGATATTCATGCACATTATCGCTGATGTGCAGCTTCTTATGGTATTCTTACCAGGATCCTTGGTAACTCGTGAGGCCCAACCAGTTGCATTCTCAGAAACCAGTTTTCTTGTAAATAATCTAGTTTTAGTCGTGCATTGTCCTGTTGGAAAAAAGTGGTCGGTCTTAACTTCGTATCATTGTTTGTCAGAGGTAGAATTTCTATAAAATTCTAGCACAATATTATCAAATTTTCCATTTATGATTTCATCAAAATAGGATGTTTGTTGCAAAAACTCAATTTTCGGCCTCTCCTAAGTTCGACAGTAAAGAGTAGCAGTAGATTGTTAATGCTTGACGGGACTACGTTGCGATGAACGACGCGTGAGTTATACGTAATTTTGTGCACTTTTTCATAATTGTAATGTGCCTGAAATATTTTAGTGAGTATATCTTCGGAATAAGATTAAATCATGAGAGAACACTCGACTCTACTTGTTGAAACTTTGGTCGAACAATGTTTATTCTTTCTTGGATATTGACGAAAAAATTCGCTGACATGTGCAACTCGTATAGAAACATGGTTGTAACTACCTGAATGTAATCATACAAATAAATATAATGGAAAAACTGCTCTAAAGGAAAAGATAGAATTAAAAGATTTCTAAAACGGAGCAACAAGTGTACGTTCATATCTATAGGCATGGTTTTATTCGACTTTCATCATTAGAGGCGGCAAATAATGACCCGATTCATACCATTTCATTTCTAATTTTGTTTTAGAATTAACGATGCAGCAATAAATAATTTGGATTTACTTAAGCCTGAAAAAACGTAAGTAAATTAAAGATTGAATTTACTTAAGTCTGAAAAAAGTACTTAAATTAAAGACAAATAACTTTTTTCTTTTCTGCAATTTCAATTTCTGCATCGCTCTTAGAAAATATCTAAGGCCAATTAGCTAGCTATTAGCTTAGTAACTGTCAGTAGGCGGTATTAGCTCATCCAGGGTTAAACATCATATTACAGCACAGCAAAAATCAATTATCATAAATTCATATGAATTGTCAATGAATCTGACGTGAACAAACGCTGGACTGGGCGAATCTTTCGAAGCTTGTCATGAACTGTACACTGTTGCTGGCTCAGGTTTACGTACGCTTGCTATACGGGCGGAAAAATCTCGTTCAAAATAATTTGACAGCAGGAAGTGACCGAAGCAACTGAGAGAAACTGAGTTGCACGCTTCTTATCACTTAATTAGCACAAACGCTGACAGTTTGAAGACCAAATTCGAATTCAGTAACTTTGACTTTACGTTTGAACTTTATGAGACCCCAGACATGAATCGTTTCCTGTTCCTCCAAGATACCATAGCATGAAGCTTGGCATTTATCTTCATCAGTATTTTTTCTACAATGAAGTTAGAGAACTTGAATTGCATTGACTACACAAATAAATTTTGTACAAAACATAGTCAGGTTATTTAATGCAGATTATAAGGTCAAGTGGAAATGGCTTTAAAGTAATAAGCTATTACTGAGATTCACCATGTTATGCAACAATAAAACGACTAATTGCCGAGTTAAAAAATCTGCAGCAAACTATCAGAATAAAAAGTTGTTCATCAAAAACATGCTATAAACGTCCAAGGTAATCTGTGAGCTGCTAGACGTGTTCTTGATTGTCATGTACCTACAAAAAATTATCTTTAAAAAAGTTTCAAACTGCGCAGTAATTGTTCATCACCTAACACCTAACAGAATCTTCAACATGGGTTTTATCATAGATAATCTACATCTGCATCAACAACTACACTATAACCAACAACTTCACATCTAATGATAGCAAAACTCGTCACGGAACAAAATGCTTACTTTCGACGATCCATCTTAACCGGTCTTACAGTTGGCGGACTAGCATATAGTCTCGCGTGACGTAACGATGTTACAGTGACAGTTGTCGACTGAACGTTACGTAACGATGTTACCGTGACAGTTGTCGACTTCTACACGTTACGTAACGATGTTACCGTGACAGTTGTCGACTTCTACACGTTACGTAACGATGTTATCGTGACAGTTGTCGACTTCTACACGTTACGTAACGATGTTACCGTGACAGTTGTCGACCTTGCATGTAGTCTGTGCGTACGTAACGATGTTACCGTGACAGCTGTTAACCTTACATTTTGAACGGGCAGTAACCTTTTAAGCCCAGTTTTATAGCCCCCTGCGCACACAGCATGCGTATACAGGGAAGGTATGCAAAGGTTTGGTGGTATATGAAGGTTTGAACCCTGTCTCTTTATATATTTGTCTTCGGCCTATACGCAAATTGTTGCCCTCGGTTAATGTTCAATTATTTCTCCACAGGCCCAACAACCTTAGCGACCATACGTGTTGCCGGGCATGCCGCTTAACGTGTTACATAATGCGCACAACATGCAGGGCTGGGACCTATCACGACCACCTTATTACATAACGCGCACAACATGCAGGGTCCCTGCATGTTGTGCGCGTTATGTAATAAGGTGGTCGTGATAGGTCCCAGCCCTGCATGTTGTGCGCGTTATGTAATAAGGTGGTCGTGATAAGTTCCTTCTTTGGTTAATTAACTGATGACAAGCCTTTAGATTAAATGGCAAATAAAAGCGTGTTCGAAAGCTAAGCCGGCAAAAAATGACCCTGGCCATGAACACATCAGCAATTTAAAATTTGTTTCTGTTGGAAATTGATTGTCTTTGAAGCATAGAAGTACCATCGATTTGACAGATTTCTGCGATTTAATTCATATGTAATGATAGCAACGTCTCAGATAATTTTCAGTTTTGTCACACCCGTATCCGGAAACGTATTCAGAATATGGAATAAGACCAGAACTTATTTTTGGCTATAGACTTTTAGTAAGGAAAATTTGACATTATCTATTTTGATGCAATCAAGTCTAGTAAATATGGCTTGATTATTTGACTTAAAATTTCCGTCTAAGTGATTGTAACAGCAAAAAATGACAAAAATAAAGATCCTGAATGTAGGGGTTAGGGAATAGTGCGGTAAAACTAATAAATTTTGTTGATTTATCGGCAAGCGAGAGTTTTTTTTCAGTGAGGATCATGCAAGACAACCGAGCTCAGCTGCGGACAAATTCTGATATCATCTTCTCGATCGGTCCAAAGAAATTGCAGGTCTCATTAATTACAAATTTTATGTTTCCGTATTAATGCTTTACCATGGTATTAAAGACAAAAATCATCTCTCTCGTTCTAGAATGCTACCATACAGCTTGAAAGTTAGTGGAAGTCGGTAATTTTTTCGAGTGAAAAAAAGACTATCTAATACAATGGAGACCAAGTCGAATTTCCTGGGTGTAGATAATAAAGCTTTTGAAGAGGAAACAATAGAAGGGAAGAAAAAACCCTGCATTGGTGGGGAAACCGTACTCTCTGAAGTGAAGCCCCAGCAGCCTCGCCCCACGACCACCGCCGACGAGCTAAAGGACACTGGGTAAGCAGGTACGATTAAATGCATCCAATTAATCCTAATGAGGTTGATATTACTGAAGGAAAGTGATTTCAAGATCTTCTATTACTAAGGAAATTTAGATCTATTCTATTACTTAGATCTATTACTATGGAAATTTAGATCTATTCTATTACTTAGATCTATTACTAAGGAAATTTAGGTCTATTCTATTACTTAGATCAATTACTAAGGAGAAGCGATTTCAAAATACTCGTTTCCACTTCTGCACTTTCGCATTAAAGGATTTTTGAATCGCTGCATATTTTCAAACGGAAACCTTGTCTTAATAACGTTAACAGTTTTCATCATCTTGAAATACTCCTAACTTTTTTAATTGTAGCATTGCCTCAAATTATCGTTTATTTTACAAACGCTTCTCTTCATCTCAAATTTATTCAAACAGTGTGAGATTTTTATCAGTTTATGCTAATAAACCAGTGCTTCACATGCCCCCACATCAACTTTAAATTAAATAGCCTGGAAACGGAATTTCTAAAAAATGTTCAAGTTAAGAAGCGTAAAAGCCTACAAAAATGTAACTCAGTACTCACAGCAGTGAGTGGCAGAGAGCGCATTTTCTCGTCCACGAAAACTTGAGGTCACGGACGGACGGACAGACAGACAGACGGACATGGCGAGCACAATAGAGAATTTTTTCCATAAATGAGAAAATGCGCTAAAAAATGACTGCTCCTGGCACTGCCAGTTAGACCTGATCCTTCTAGCTTGAAGACTGGTTTGCAATGATAATGGGGAACCAAGTTCAGAAGTATAAAAACGAATGTATATACGAATGTTTAATCTAAATAATATCCAATAAATTGCAGTGAAAATAAAAAAAAAACAGTTAACGCGGTACAATAAGATGCATTTTCAAGTTGAGATTCTTTAACTAAATTTGAATCATGCTCTGACTCTCTTATGATGTGCTTCCCCAAAAAATGTCTTAGCAGATGCAAATTAACTTTTTCATTCATATAATACGTAATTCTATTCAGTATAAAGGATACATACTGTCAGATTCCATAGCACAGAATGCTGCAAGAAAATTGATCTGCGTTAACTAATACTGAAAGCACTGGCTCAGGATACAGCCAGTAAGGAACTGGTTTCTGTTTTTTAATAAACAAAAAAGTGTGCACGATTCAGCAAAGGTTTTTGGTGACAATAGTTCCATCATGTAAGGTCTGTTCCATCATGTAAGGTCTGTTCATCAATAGTTCCATCATGTAAGGTTGCTGTGTTTGTTGAAACAATTTGGCATATTAATTTTTCGGAAAACCTTCCAATCTTATCTTGTTAACTTGACAATCACATCCTGTTAATTCTCTTGTAATGATGGCAGCAAAGCGAGCGCGGTCGCTGCCGACAGGATTCGTTAACGAGCTCTCATTTTTTCTCTATTGGTCGATACGAGTTCAGTGTTCCAGTACCAAAAGAAAAATGTTAAAACATGCTGCATGCTTTCAATTTTCTTTCACTCTGTTGTCAATTATCGTTATTATGAGAGAAGCGGATGGCCGTAATTGAACTAGATCCTAAATCGTCTCCTAGATCCTATACCGTGTCCTGCTGGTGATGACAGAGTATTATATCTCAGTGATTACAAAATGTTCATTTAGTTTTCCCGAAATGACAGGGTGAATAGATTCTCATCACTTATATACAAACCCACAAAACTGGATACGTGCTGCATTTGCCAAGAATTTTCAAACATAAGCGAGAATCAGACATGCTTTTAAAATGCAAAGAAAAGTTTTACACTCACTAACATGGATTTAAATCGCTCGAGAGTGAAACTTAAAGCGTTATCACGTGCTGAACTTTAAGAGGGCCTTCAGCTTAAAAAAGTTTGTTCAACGGTTAAAGTGTGCAAATTTTCGAAATCGAGCTAAATGATACGAGCGACCTGCTTCCATTTATAGTGGTTACAGATAGATAATTATCTGATGACTGTTATCACAGTAAAGTCTAGTAACCCAACCCATCATAAATAAATACTAACTCATTAACCAAGAGTAAAGAAAGGGATGAATAAAAAAATAACTCATAAATAATGAAATAAATCGCTTATAGTTTAATACATACCTCACGAATAAATAGCTCATAAATACAGCTTACGTTGATGGTCAGGTACGCATGGCTGGTGCTGGCAGTGATGTTCCTGTCGAACGTCGTCACCGCCGGGTCACGAATAAATAGCTCATAAATACAGTTTACGTTGATGGCCAGGTACGCATGGCTGTATGTTCCTGTCGAACGTCGTCACCGCCGGGTCACGAATAAATAGCTCATAAATACAGCTTACGTTGATGGTCAGGTACGCATGGCTGGTGGTGGCTGTGATGTTCCTGTCGAACGTCGTCACCGCCGGGTACATCAAGAGCTTCGGCGTCATCTACAACGCCGTCGAGATCGCCTACCCCGACACGTCTGCCACTGCAGGAGGTGTCGTGGTCGCTCTTCTCTCCGGATGTAGGAACGGCTTGGGTACGTCAAAAAAAAGGATATATGCTCATTCGTGCACAATATTACATACCAGGGACTATACTTTAAAAAAAAGTTAAGAAATCGTAAGTTCATCAGCCAATCATTAACGCCTTTAAAGCAAAATCTACCAATCGTAGACAAGAAAATAGAGCGTAACTACTTACGTTCACTTAGCGAGTTTTTAAAGTATGGTACCTGAACGGCTTGGGTGCGCAATTATATGTAACTGTTATTTTGTAAAATTGACTCACTGAAGCAAAATGAAGAAATTGTGCATATATATCAGGTCGAATTTTAGATTCCATGCACGGTCGTCCCGGGTTCCATCGACTCGGCGTAGAGGCGAATCACGTGCAAATCGCCATCTACCCTATTCGGCTGGAAATTAGGTGCTTATTGTGGGAGTCGATTGCACCTTGGGCCGAATCTGCGTAACATAACCAAAAATAGCAGCTAGCCAGGCTGCCTCGTGTCAGACGCTGGTAGTTGAGCGAACCATGACCATCACCAAATGCCCCCTCCCTTCCCTCCAATTTGGGGGAAGGGAGGGGTCATTATTAAACGCACTTTTCACATTCGGCCGTGTCTATGCCGAAGCAATCAGGTGCCAAATGCGCGCGCCCACGAACGCCCCAAGCTCAATCAGTATATGACCGGATTCTAATCGGTCGCTTATTTCGCTTGTGCGACCAGAGCTTAATTAAAGCGGACATTATAGTGTAGCTAATTTGTGCGCTGGCCCAGCTAAAGAAGCTGACTACCCTAAAAATTTCGATAGGGTTAGAAATCAGGGCGCTATGACGACATCAAGTAACCATGTCTCAATTTAGCACTGATTTATGCGCTTTTATAGTTTATTTTGCAAATAATAACTATTCCTTCTATGAGCTCCAGGTTTAAAAATTGAACTATAATTGCAACCAAATTTTATGTCGTCGACATCTATAGAGCGTACAAAGACAATACATTGCGATTACGGGATAATCGTTGTCATCACAAAAGATTCACTATGAATACCCATTATCCATGCACTTAATTTATTCTCCCAACCAGCACCCGTGGTAGGGGCCGCCGCGGTCCAATTCGGGGCGAGACCGGTCATGATCTTCGGGATTGTCCTTTGCTCGGGCGGCCTGTTTGCTTCCTTCTTCTGCAACTCCGTCGCCACCCTCGCCATAACGCTGGGGGCCATGATGGGTGATTACTAATGTGTCATGTAGTTGTTTAAAATGTGTTTAATATGCCATTTATCTAACATTATAACTTATCATTAGTTACCATAAACATTATGGATGGTTGTCGACTTGTCGCTGCCTAAGGACCTTAAACAAAACAATTAGACTCCAACCAACTTAGATGAAGAAATTTACTTCCCAGTTGCTTAGAAATGAAACGAACACGCAATGTTAGTTCATTTTATTTAATGTCAAGTGATGCATTTCTTCACACATTACAGGTACGGGCATGTGTGCCGTGGAGACCTGCCAGATTGTCGTCATGCCAGAATATTTCCGTAACAAAAAAGAGCTCGCAAATTCAATCCGCGTAGCAGGCTATCCACTTGGGGGCGCAGCCTTCCCGTTCTTCTTGCTGCCATTCTTCGAATATTTTGGACTTAAACTCACTTTCATCATCTTGTCAGCCTTGTTCGCGCAACTTGCCGTGTTTGTATTCTTAATTAGACCATTTTCAACGCACGTAAAAATGGCTGAAGTCAAAAAATCGCGAAAGGAGAAGGCAAGTAAAAGCATCTCAAATGGGGCAGTTGCAATGGACGATTCAAAACTATCGCAAGAAAAGCCAATAAAGGCCAAAAAATTTGATTTGAAACTATTTTTGAATCCTATTTACTTGACTCATATTGGCATGATAGTGGGATTTTCAGCTGCTCTTCCTCACGCCCAGTATTTCGTGGCCGTTTACGGCAAAGCCATCGGGTTCTCACTTGAACAAAACTCCATCTTACTCGCGTACCAAGCGGTGCTTGACAGCTTCACCCGACTGCTTCTTGGCTACATGCTCGACAAAAAAATCTTCAAGAAGACGCACTGCTTCGTTGTGTGGTAACGGCGAAATATTCTACAATTAACTGTATTATAGCGAGTTTATGTCGCTATGTTCTACTGTTATACTTTGATAAATGTTAAGAAGAAACTCTGCGGTAACCTTATAGATACAATAATTTTGCAGCCATGTGCTTAATCAGTAAAGATTGGCCTCGTTTTTCTATCTAAAGATATTGGGGCTAGACATCGTAGATAAGCAGGGTAACATTTTTCAACGGGGAAAAATAATGTTCTTCCATAGAATTAGAAACAATAAAAATATCTCATTCTGCCACAGAATTTGAAACATGCATCCGAATTTGGGCTTTCATTGAAACTCTATTTCCCTAACGTACTTCTAATCCCTCAGCCTGGTTGTGGCCGGCATTGGTACAGCGATGATCCCAGCGTCTACCAACTTCTGGGTGGTGATGTTCACATTCAGCATTTTCTCGCTCGGAAGCTCTGGCTACTTTGCCAACATCAACGTCATTCTCATCGATCAGTTCGGGGAACACAACGTGGCGTCCTCTTGGGGATTCATTCGTATGATCCAAGGAATCCTGAACTTCTTGTACCCTCCACTACTGGGTATGTTACAAATATTTATGCCATTGAACTAGACCGTACCTTTAACTTTTTATGTGCGGAAAAATGTTTCTGTTTTTATTATTTGAATCGAAAGTTTTCAAACCATTTACAGTCAGAAGACGAAGGGCGTAGAAACGTTTGCTTCCTGCTCTTTGAATGGGTTCATTTACTAAGAATGTTTGATAAATGATTTTCCATTACAACGGCACATATGTTTTCAGGTTACTTGGTTGATGTAACGGGCAGTTACTACTTGACTTTTTTGACCATGGGCATCGGACTAACGTGTGCAGGCCTGTCCATCGCCTCGCAACCTCTAGTTGCCAGGGCTGCAAAGATCGACATGATCTTTTACTGAGAGATGATTAGTGAAATATTCCCGAGGATATAACACGGAGATCATATACCCAGGTGCCTCTGACAAGAAACCTGCGTAAATTTCGTAACTTGACACAAAAAATGTTCTGATATGATTATTTACTGAATTAAATTTAAAAATTATCCACAGAAAATCATGTTTGTTGGCAGGTGAATTTGCCCTAATGAGATTTCGCATCAAGAATTCCAAAGCAAATATTTTGATTAATTAAAAAAGGACTTGAGTAAATTGTAAATTGGTCAAAAATTTCTTGATTATATTTCAGTATTCATGCCAAATATTGAATTTATGTTGTGTAAACATTAGCGCCAAAAATGAAGAATATCATAGTTAAAGTTACGCTTCCACTGCGAATACTTAGCAAATAAACTATCATTGGTGTAATTGCCAAAACTATTGTAAATAGATATTTCAATATATTTTCAGCCTTATGAGATTTTTTAAACTAAATCTCAGGATGCCATTGAGCAAACAAATATTTAATGTTCTGAGATTTTTGTAATAAAATTATTTCGTTTAAAGCTGGACCTCTAACTTTCTTTCACATCTATCTATATGTCACCAGCCGTATTCAGAGGTGGGCAGTGGCGCGCTACATGTAGCGGCCGCTACATTTTCAGTAGCGGTAGCGGCTCTACATTTAAGCAATTGTCGCGATAGCGGTAGCGCCCGCTACATTTAGAGCATGTAGCGGTAGCGCCCGCTACATTTAGAGCATGTAGCGGTAGCGCCCGCTACATTTAGAGCATGTAGCAGTAGCGGTAGCGGCCGCTACATTTCAAAGTAGCGCTGTCCAGCTCTGGCCGTATAACGATATTCAATCCATATTTTGGATGCATAGATAGGAGGCGACATTTATCGCCAGAGTTCCATTGATGATGCTTCTAGATTCCGTTCAATGTAACCCGGAAGTAATAATGCATTTTCTTTTGCATTTGTGCTTCTTTAACTAGCGTCACGGCTAATTTTAGGCAATTTGCCACTTCAGTGGCTGCCCTTCAACAGCGGTCTCGACACCGGGCAATTATTACCTCCATATGACGGGAAACAATGCAAAATAATTCAAGTTCAAGTTGCTTGAAGATGATAAGCAGTTTTACTGGTGTGGGGAATAACATGTGAGGAGAAAACTCACCGAAAAGCTCTATTTTATCTCGAGATTCATGAACGGTTACCACGGAAGGTATGCAGATATCGAATCGCGAGATCCATCGATATTATGGAAATAGTTAACGAAAACTATGAGTTTGGGGATCAAAGATGGCAAGAAAGCAATATTTAATTCCCCAGAGTTATCTTTTCTTTATTGTTTCAATATAATGCAAATTCAATAATGTTGGCGAGTGAAGCCTAACTAGGCTGCGAGAACGGTTATTATAGCAACAGTTTCCGCAACGGATATAGCAGCCATTTCGCGCAGCGCTGTCCTATATACATGTATACAATATGTAAATCAAGTCCATGCATATTTTCAACATTAAC
Organism: Hyalella azteca; assembly: GCF_000764305.2. Taxonomy (NCBI): domain Eukaryota; kingdom Metazoa; phylum Arthropoda; class Malacostraca; order Amphipoda; family Hyalellidae; genus Hyalella; species Hyalella azteca. Next base: position 1,022 of record NW_025938177.1, on the reverse strand, counting down.
GAGCTATCAATATACATACATGTATTAAAATTTTTCATTAGATTTATCTATTTAAATATCATTTTGCAAGCTGGACTGCAATGCATGGCTATTGTACAGTATGTCTGCAGTTGGCAACCGACGCACCCATACATGAAGCATGAACAGCGGGGTGGATCGACAAACAATACTTTTTTGAAAATTCGCTATCAGTCTATGATTTTTCATGTGGACACTTGCTAAATGAAAGCCCTTCAAAGGAATTTCAGAACCAACAATTTTTAGGATGACGCAATCATTAAAAATTGCCAAAAAACGTAAGTTTTAGCGTAATTTTGACTTTGATGTTAAATTTTTGAAAGTTAAAGTGGATTACTGAGCTGATTGATACCCCTTCATAGATATTTAGTAATTAATTATAAATCATTAAACGAAATATGACAAAATTCGATTGACGTCAAAAGTTTCTTCCAGCATCGCACTCAAGTAAACAGACGCCCGATTTCATTTCGAGATTTCAACATTTAGCAACAATGTTGAATTTGACACAAATGTGCAGAAAATTAACTTTTATGCTCTAATTACGATAGAACGTGCCGAAACAGACTCAACAATGATTCAGAAATTGACGTCAACGTCACAACCATCTACTACGAGAATCAAATGACCAGCGGTTATAAAACGGATGAACGGATTTCTTCAATCTATCGTTCACAACAACATCGTGAACGTAAATAATAATAAAACTAAACTACTGATCTATCATAAAAACAAGAAAATACAAAATATTATAATAAACAATAACCCCTGCAAAAACGGGAGTTTTCAGAGATACCAATGTAGTCTATAAATTTTCTTGCAATAGAGAAGGTTGTAGACTTCTCCCTAATATGGACTACATCGGGCTCACGATTACGACATTAAGCCGACGTCTCACGTGCCACCTTCAGTCTGGTGGACCAAAGAACCACCTGATGGAAGCCCACAACGAGACCATCACTCGCACGGTGCCTGATGGAAGCCCACAACGAGACCATCACTCG
>NW_025938176.1:0-560 GCF_000764305.2 Hyalella azteca | reverse complement strand
AGTTGAATAGCAAGCCACGATTGTCGATTGGTAAACGCAGGCCCGCGCCCCCCGCGGCCCCTTGCCCTTGGGGGGCGCAATGGGCGGCAGTTGGGCCCTTGAGCTTGGTGAAATTTACTAAACTATTAATTACTCTTCCATTATTTGGTTAAGTTAGGCTAGTGATGTTTAGGCCATTATCATTATGATTACGTGCCGACAAATTGGATACTTCAGCATCAAAATCTGGAGCAGTTAATTAAGAGATCACAACATATCGAAAGTTGCGTGTAACTGCTTCAAAACCATGTTTTCAAGTTAATTGACAATTTCTTACTCTTGGCAAAGCTATGTCACTCTTTTTTAGAAAATCAAGAAACCTAAATTTTGGGCTTCAATATATTCTGATTTTACCAAAGTAATGCCGTTGCTATATCCAGTTCGAGGTCGTTTTGTATCGGCACCGCTTAGTAGTTAGTAGGTGGTATACATGATTCCATTAGACATGTTCATTTGAGATTATTTATTTATCAAATTTCCAGTTTTTTATCGTACATTTTCGTGCCATTTTATGCTTTTAG
>NW_025938175.1:0-19226 GCF_000764305.2 Hyalella azteca | reverse complement strand
ATGATACTTAAAAAATTGTATGATGAGTTAAAGTTCTACTACTCATGGCAGATATCCAAAAAATTTTGTAATATTATTTGAGCAACTGGAATTTTTAATAACAATTTTAAAATGTTTACCATTTGTTAAAGTTCGTACATAAAGTGTTACTCCGAGTCAACTTCCTGGCTTCCTTGAAATACAACTTCATAATATGTCAGAGGTACAAAATACAATGCAAAAATGGGTACTACATTTCGATGTAGTACCCATTGGGTACTACCCATGTAGTACCCATTGTAGTACGCATTGGCTCACACTGAGATGGGGAAATATCTGCTCATATTTATAAATAATTTGACTTCCAGGCATAAACTTCAATTAATTATCAATTCACATTTTGATTTGGGTTCCGCTAGCTGTTCATGCTGACTTTCCATGGCTGGGGCAATAGCAGAGCTTGAGGTCAGAGCCAAGCTTGTCCACAGCACCGCGCAAGCAGCGAGCAGTTCACGTGAGGCTATCATCTTGTGGTTCTGTTGAAGATGCCGGGTTATTTGAATGAGAAGTATGAGGACAGCCTTTTAACGTCAATAGAAATTCTCATCTGGCATAAATTTTTACGCGTTTTTTGCCTATATTTTATCGAGGTAATTCTGCTAAGTGTGTTACTTATTTCTTTCATTGTGTTGTACGTAGCTATTGATTTGCAATTCTAATGCTTCACTGTGTCCATTCTGCAGTAGTGAGCAGGAATAAAAAATTGCAGTTAAAACATCACCTATTAAACCCTGATTTTCCACCCCAGCTAATTTTTTTGAGTTCCTGAAATATTATCGTTAAAATTTAATCGATAGATCCCATCATAATTTTCCGTGCGTTTCCTATATTAACTAAGCACTTTTTGTTTCACAAAATTGTGTGCCCTTCAACTGCACACTGAGATGGGTCGTGGATGCGAATGTTTTTTAGTATAATTTATTGATATTTCTTTTGCATTACACGCGTCCACGAACAGAGGTATTCGTATGTCTGAACTAATTTTATAATTTCTATTGTCATATTGTAGAGCAGAGCAGAAATAGCCTAAACACATTGACTCTGAAGTGGTACATATACGTATCATGAAATGTGATTCTCCAGGACGTAGTGGTACATAATTCAGGGTTGCCAAATGGCCTGAAAAACGGCCAAGTCCAAGAACAAGAAAGGCTTATAACTCAATATATACAAGTAAATTTGTAGGTTCCGGTGAAAAATCCATTTTTGTTGTTGTAGTTTTAAAATTTAATTATAAAGTACCTCTATCATAACTCTTAGCCAAAAAACGCAATTAAAAAAATTAAATCGCGGAATTTGTCCGGAAAAAAACAATTTGTCCGGGCAACCTCGTTTCAAAATATTACAAAAAATGAAATAATAGTACAGGATAAAACAATCTGAGTCAACGTGTTAACCAATTTTTACGTCTCGCTCCCAATGCTTGCACCACTGTGCTTAAAGTCTGAATAATGTAAACTATTCTACCCTTAAATATACAATAGAAAGCCAGCTGCCTTCACTTTGTAAGGCCCACTTACACCAACTGGCTTCATGTCTCACGATGCGACCCCTGTTGGAGGTCGTTTTATCAAAGGCAGATGGTGGTTTTCCCAACATCAATGCAACGCAATTCCAGAAAACAATTCTTTATTTTGTTTCGTTAAATATTCCCTTGAAATAATAAGTGTACACGTGCAATTGGGGGAGCTCATCGCTTGTGGTGAAAAGTTGAATTTGCTGGGATATTTTTATCGGGTCGTCAAATGAGGAAATAACTACGATATCCATATTTTATGGAAATGTATTCAAATTTATCCAAAACAGCTTTATTTGTTCTACCTTTATAATGTTGAAGCGTTGTCACAAACACTGACAAATTACCAGTAAAAACTTCACTTTTATGTGAATAAAGTGAATAAATCAAAGAAATATGGAAACTGTTATCAGAGTCATTAATTTATTTTCTATCATCTGTCTCGGTCGTTTTGTGAGTCAAGCTATGTACTCCAAGCCCCCGACCAATGAACGCTTCAGTGAAATTTAGTCACAATGTTTTTCGAAATATTACGTAAAATGAAATGAAAAACCTTTACATTACAAAACGGTCTAGTAATTTGCATCAATTTAATCATGCAAATGTATGTGGAAAATTCATGCTCGTTCCAGGGTGGGCGCATTCCACAAGTCATATTTTTGGATCTTTAAAAACAAAATACAGACATTGTAGCGGTTCAGCCTTAGCAACGATTATTTCAACATGTACATATTGAAAGAAAAGTAGAAAACAAAATTGGAACTCTGTTATCCCGATAATTATGAATGCCTATTTTGCATGGCTAAGCGCGGAAAATAGTACATCTATCCATTATCAGTCTCAATAGTTTCGTAAACATCTACATCTGCTTGCATATACTTATTTTGGCGTGCAGTTCACGCGAAAAGATTATGATATATTTCTTCGATCATATTCTACAACACATTCTTGCCTTGATTTTGTTTTACTTAATCTCATAAGGCGATGTTTTGTAAATTTAATTTTTCATGAACTCTCTATCTGATTATTAAGTCAAACTATCTGTTGTTTTCATAAATTTATGTAGCTGTAACTGTAAGAAATTGTATGCAACTCAATTGGAATAACTTCTACTATCTTCTAATTTTTTAATTATACAACTGCATTTAAACTTAGTATATGCGAATTCATCCTAATTTACCATTAAAGCGACCCTAATTTTTGCAATATTTTGTTCATCTACAATTTTTCCGCGAAATTCGTATAGGTTGACCCTTATAATTCTTAACTCAAGGCCGACCCTTGAACGACAGAACCTGTTTACCACGAAGTAGACCATGTGAAGTCATGTGTTCCTTCACAATAATTTCCTTAATCAATAGATTATTATCTTGAAGTTCTGTGCTGGTGGCCTTCGTACATCGCTGACAGCTGGTAATTTTCTCAGAACAAACAGCAAAAAACTTTCGGAAATTTTGTTATTATTTGCTCTCTAACCAGGAAAATGCATAAACAAAAGCTGAGTGCTATGGGGTTATTTAGTTATATATAGTTATTAGAATGCATGATTTAAAGCTGTATATATGAATATTTATTGGCAACCTTCTGAATCTGAATGCATCGTATACTACCTGCATTTTCTCAAAACCAGTTCACACGGCTATGAAAAATTATTCTGTTCTGATTTGTTTGTTTTATTGTAGAAACCAAATTTCAAAGTAAATTCTTTTGCTATGTGAATTGAAAGTTACAACTTTTATTGTATGATGAAATGTGTAAGTGTAATAAGTTTGAACTGCTCTCACTATAAGAGTTTTCTGTTTATTGGTCGAAGCTCGTTAAGTTAAAACTATTCCAGTGATGCGAGTACTGAAACATAAACTGAAACAAAACGAGGACAAATGTCGATAATTGCCGTATATCTTAAAATTTTCCGTGCAAATAATCAAAACTGTTTGTTTTCATGAATGTATTTATAGTTCTGCTTCCTAGTTGTCTTTATGGACTCGCATATTAAGATTTATAATCCTATAACTTCACCAATTCTTGAGTGTAGGCTTTTGAGCACGTATAAAATTATTTCGTATGGCTTAAAAATCGAGTCATCTCTTAACCTCATTTCTCTCTTGAAGCAAGAATTTAAATACCATTCTTGGAAAATTCAGAAAAATATTACAAAATGCCATGCATAAAAGAGTAAATGATAATCCGATGCCAAATAACATTCAGATCATATTCTTCTCATTAGATTTAGTTTAATAAATAACAACGATGTCATATTTACGTATGTCGTCTCTTCTGATTTTGGGGCACTTGGGACGCTATTCACAACAATCATAAAATATCTTAGATATGAACCAGTGCTTATAAGTGATAGCTTATTGCGCATCACAAGCATCTTAACATAAAATAACATAGCTAAATAACATCATTAAAAATTAAATAAAAATTGCCGCTCTGCGATCAGCAAGCTTGCATTCTGTAGTCGATGGAGAAGCCCACGTTGTAGCCGTCGATGCCGACCTCTGTACCATCAGTGACCACGTACAGGACGAACGGCTGCACCTTGGCTGTTGAGATTACAGAAATTCAATCAAATTCTTCGAAAAAAAATTCTTTTAAACTACTTGATATACTTAAATTAATGATACTTTCTAATTGTCACAAACGAAAACTAAATAAACAAATTATACAAACCCTACCGTGAGAAATTATTTAAACCGGCGGATTATTTTTGATGTGAAGCTGCTCTTTAAAATGAAACATATATTTTAAAGCTTTTTCTCTAATACAATGTAATATAAAATACTTGTTACACGATAGATATATAATAAAATAAAATCTTGAATGAGGAAGAATAGACTCAGAAGATATTTTGATATTTTTTTATTTAGAAGATATTTTGAAATTAGCAAAAAGCGAACCAGTACCACCAGCGCTTCCCATTTCCTACTTACTTAACTACCATTTACATAAATGTGGGCTATATTTAGTTAGGCTATATTAAAGTTAGGCTATATTAAATTAAACTTCCGATTTCTGGTGGTATATTGTCAAGTATCTTTCATTGTTTTTCAATATTCATTCCGAATATTATTAGAATTTGAATAATCATTACTACTATTATTATTGTTCTTATTTTATTATTATTATAATTATTATTACTTTTTTTATTAATAATAATTTAAGATCCATGTACAGGTAAATATATCCTCTTCAAAAAAATCTGTCCTAATTCCTTTTAAATGATATATTAGTGGTCTCTACACTTTAAAAACGATTAATATCCAGCTCACATGCAATTGTGTCTGGGGAGGCAGCGAAATTGGCCCCGCAGTAGCGATCAGCAGCAGTGATGTTAGAATATATTAAGTTTGTGTCGGCTATAATACCGCTCGGGATTACCAAGTAATCCGTTGAACAGTTTGAGCTCTTCACCATTCCGGGTATGACAGTTCCTACACAGGGAGGACCAAGTCACTGATATATATTAAAATCAGATATTATTACAGAGGTCTACAAAGTTAAATTTTTTATGGTCTTAAAAGTCATTCAAAATCCATGTAGAAGCAAATGAAACTTCCGTCGTTGCCAAAAAATTATTATCTAACCCACTGTATAGTTAAATAAACTCTTGTGAACCAAACCCTTAGGTATGAATGACATTGCAAACCGACACGTTGCCCTTAGTATCCTTAGTATTTATTTCAGTAGCAGTCCCAGACCACAATGGACCATGCACAAATGGATAGAGCATGATGCATAAATTTATTCACTCTGGGTTCGGGCTATGAGTTTCGCAAGTGCATCCCTGAATGCGTAGGGTGTATTAACTGAATGCGCGAGTTACTCACCGGGAGCATAAGAGCCTGGATCATCAGTCATGGAGAAGCTGTAGTCGGCGCTGACGCCAGAAGTTTTGCTGTAAACAACGCTGCAGAAACCCGTCTGTGACTTGATGCAAGCGCCGTATTCCTGGTTGGCCAGTTGAGTGGTAGCTGTTGTCGAGTTAAATATGGTATATGAGAGATAATTAATTGAGTTTGATCTTTTTAGGTTTTAGTAAGGTACTGAATATTCTTTATTTAGTTTCGTTGCTAATAAGCATGTAAGATTATTATTTGCGGATTATTTCATAACGTGGTGTCTTGTGTCCCGTCCATTTAATTGCATTTTGCAGTGAACTTCATGAAAAGTAAATTTAAGAAATAGAAAGGTTTACTTCAGTGGAAAGATTCACAAGTTTTATGGATGACGTGACACTTCACCACATTATTAATAAACAAACAAAAAAACGCACAGAAGTTTCGAAAATTCTAATAATGCCTGCTAACGAATTTCATTTAATCACAACTGAACTCGAAGACCACCACATATGTCCAGGCTGCCATTAATTAGCCACTAGTCAATCAATGGATCGGTTGGAGGAACTGGAGGATATTTATATTACCCGTGGGGGCGGTGGTGGTTGAGGTTGTTTTTGCGTCGTAGTTGAAGCTTTTGATGGTCCCAAATGTGCTCGTGAAATACTGAAGGCATCCCGACGGAGCTATCGTGTGGAATAGAATCCCAATGATTAAGAATTCATGAATACAACTGTGCATTATATTGAGAAAAACATTAGCAAGATTTTTTCAATTTATCATGGACCTATAGAAAACACCTCGTGTATAATAATTGGGAACTTTCAAAGAGGTGGGCGGCAGAAACAGTTTATGGGTTTGTGATATTTTCACCTGATCGAATGATCAAATCGTCGGGTCGTAACTTATATATAAATAGAACAATACAATCAGCAATGAAATATTTTCAACCAGTAAAGCTGGACAGCATTTTTCATACGTTACTCATGTTACTCATGACATGTACCCACCTCGGTAGGGGGAGTTGCACGATATTTGAGTAACGGAGATGTTCCACTTGGCTCCGACCGTTGAGGTGTCAACATTGATCGTGATGCTCCCAAAGTCGGGGCTCACATCCAGGTACACTGCAGTTAAAATAAATCCATGGTTCAATTCTGACGATTTACAAGACGTTGATGCAGGCTTTTAAAATATAAAAATAGATAATGGACAATCAGGGTTACAAAATCTTTCATGTGTAATCATATAGTTAGCCAGCCGTGCGAACGGTGCGCAAGCATAATTTCAAACTATCCTCTACAAATTTTTGATTTACACTTGTGTTAAAACATTTTAGATACAAACTAATTGCTTTATACCTCAAATATTTTATACAGCGTTGCAAAATTTCTATATAATAACTGAGCGACGGAAGCAACATCTAACTTACGATGCTGTCCAGCATTTTCACCACAAATCAAAGGGATGTTCGTCGCTCCTCCGGTCACTTGCAGAAAGTCAGTGACGCAAACCCCCTCTGCATTGGGCTGGCCGATGGAGAAGTCAGTCAAGTCCAGACGTATTTGGCAGATGTTGTTGTTGACGGGACTAACTTTGAGCCTACAGGCAGCAAGAGCAGCGGTTGTCACTGAAGGGTATTCTGGATTCTGGAAGAGTGTTCCGTTGATGTTCGTTGACGATTCGCAATTGCGCGTAACTGCAAGACAAATTGAGGAGAAAAGAATGCTATTTTGAAGTGCCATCGTTGTTTGACTAAATGACTAGTGCTGCGATAGCCTATTCCTAGAGCTTGTAATTGCCATTTAAGTGGTCTGAACATCCCTACAATTTTCATTCTACGATCCACCATTTTCAGAAATTGTAATAAGCCATGGTTCTAAAAATTGTAACTAAGAAAAATCATTGAAACCTCTGCTCACCACGTCAATTATACTACGGGAATTCATTTAAAAAATTCAAAACTTATAACTGACTAATGAAATTTTTGCCAATTTCAAGATGTCACCCCTTTCCAAATGCCTCCCTTACAAAAAAAATTATTCTGTTGTTGAAACCTCTAATTTCACATAATTTGTCACTCACACGTGCAACAAACTCCCAGTCCTGCCGCGCAGGTGCCGCTTGCGGTGCCCTGCAAGTTTGTGCAGTCGGTGGCCGAGTAACAAATTCCTTGCGTGTTGCTTGTGGTGATGCAGCTATCATGGGCGACCGAGATGAACTTGAAAAGAATCACTGCAAATGAGATAATATCAGACATTTAAAAAGTCTTCAAAACAATAAAATTAATTTTTCTTGTGAAACTTTGCCCAAGAATCTTCAGGAAGTTTTCACAAACATAGGACTTTTCACTTCCATGGCATGGCATATATAGAATTACGGTTATGCAACATAAAAGTTTTTATATAAACTCTTGATATCAAATTGAAAATCAATTTTATTGTCAATTAATTCTCACAACTATGCTGAAATATCCACATTAATGTCAAATAAAAATGTGTCAATTATTTATTTCTGTGTATTCAGAGGTAGATTCATGCATTTAAAATATCTGAATTGATCATGGACATCTGAGTTACGAAGACCACCGCGCGTGACTGGTCTGGCCACAGTTCACCTGCCGTGCAATCCGTATGCAAGCTAATGGCAAACTGTCGTCTAGCTTCCAACACTACTTGGCTTTATAGACCGCAACAACGCGCCTGAGTGGTTAAAGAAATTCTGGCTTCATCAAAATATTGGGTTATTCTTATTCAATAAAATCCATCAGACTAATTCAACCTTAAATGGAATTTATAAACGAAGGACTCGTAGTTCAAGATTACGGAATTAATTTTTATTTTTATTTTTCAAACAAGACTCATCAGTAGGTACCTACATGAATGAATAATGCATCACAAACTACTCTTATGTTCATAATTCTCTTTCTATTTTCACAGAGGTTGCTGTCACGATTGTGTTAAATTGTTTCCATTACTCGTGAAAAAAATTAAATCAAGCAGCAATTGTTGCATCACGCTACCCCTGTGTAAAAGTTAAGTTAGTCGGAAAACATTAGTGTCCCAATTTACTTGAATCATGTTTAGTGTGTACAAAAAACAATATTACTTAATTTTGTACTCTGTACCGTTCTCTTGCAACCAACAGTGTCTTTAGAAAAGCAGGACGTCAATGCAAGAAAACTAAATGTTTGCTTGAAAGTGCACAGTCATGGTGGAGGCATTGGCCCGGTTAAATGTAGGATCTAAAGGACAGACCAGCACGCTCTGTCTACCAGCCATGCACTCATTGCTCGTGTGTGTTCAGAGGAAACTGTGCAGTTGAGTTTTCTCTTCAAACTCTCATGTGGGAAAGATCGTTTTCGATTCAGTTATTCACTTGCTGCCACTTCCGACTTCCGAGTTCATTTCCATATCAGGTTCACTATATACGTATCATTTCTGGCATGGTGAACTTGGATGAACCGTATTCAACAAAAGAAATGTTCATTCTAAATTCCTTCGGAACTATTATTGCACTTACTACCAAATTTCAATTTACAAATTCAGCACACATTCAATCTAGATTTATACTTCAAAACATCAATATGATAGACTTTAATTCCAGAGACGTGCTAAATAAGGTACTAAATACTTTGCGAAAGCTCTTTTTTTTAAATGATGTCCATTTCATTTCAAGCACTGAACCTGTTCTCAAAAATGAAAAAGAAAGTCCAAAATCGTCCCTCGGAACGCTTCATACTAACAATGGACTCTGAAAATTACTCCTCGAGAGAAAGTCGAACGGATGTTTGCATAGTTTCAGCAATGTAGAACGAGAGTACAGGATGTCTCTCCAGTAGCACATGTATAGGCGCGCTTTCGCCGTCATCCGAACACCCCTCAATGGTCATTGATAAACCCTGCGGAAACGACTTACGAACTGTCGATCGGTGACTATAAACTGCTAACAACTTGCTACTTAATTTGGCTTAACTAGCGAAAACCAATTCTGCGCCCGCATAATTTTTTTTGTTCAATCAACAATTCTTACCTGATACACACATTTTTTGTCCACCATCTAACCCTCCCCTTCGCACAGGCACAATGTTATTCCTACCTGAATTGTCATTAGGCTATCGTAACGAACTCTCTTGCTGTTGAATTGATAAATTTCATCAAACGTGAGTCTACAAATTACTCATAGTTGAAGCTGCGCTTCGATTTTAACTCAGCCAAAGCTTTATCGCAATGATATGACCATCACTTCCATGGACACTTGGCACAATCAACATTAGATTTCAACAACTTGCCTGTTTCTATCTGTGATACAGCCGATGGTTTGAATCCATTAACAAAATTTCATCATTATCGCCTCTGATTATCGTTCATCCGCCCTCATTTGGGCCACCTGATGGACGATGCTGTTGCTTGCTTCTCGCCGCTGGTAGTGTTGCAGGGGAGGTCGATCTGGGATTGTGCTCAGGAACACGTCTAGTTGTCTCTTGAAGGTCTCCAGGGTGAACTCCCCCTCTCTTAGATCCCTTGTATCGTATAAGTATATCGGTATCCCTTGTATCACTCGTACGTGAACATATCGAACATCGAATTCTTGAAGTGCATAATTGAAAATCACGTTCGAATTAAGCGGCAATTCAGGTTTTATCTATACATCTCGATATTCGAATTCGAAAATTAAAAGACGAAATGTATTTCTGCGGAGCGAAACTATTTAAGGGTGGGGTTAGGATACTAACCAAAATCGGTACCACGAAATAAAATAATTCTTATGGTTAGGCACGCTGAAAAAAGTGAACAGTGGACATAAAACGAATTCTACAGGGTCATCAATATTTAGCGTTACAACTTTGATTGGTTAGAACTATGAAATGAAACACAATTGTGAATGTTTGAAAATCTATTTATGTAGGCAGAGGTTCAGAGATACAATCCCCGCAATTTCATTCAATATGTCCACCATCTGCTTCAATAAGGAGTTGTAAACGCTTAGAGAAAGCCTTACAAGAGTCACGAATGACACTCGGCGGGATTTTGGCCCACTCCTTCAGAAGTTTGACCTCTAGGGCGTCCAAACTGCTATGGTGAACGGTCGAGACCTTGCTCTCAAGGTATGACCAGATCCCAAAATCTAGAGGATTCAGATCGGGTGACGATGGGGGCCATTCATCTTTAATTGGTAATGAAGTGGGGAACATTCTCGGACAGCCACTCCCGAGTCGATTTGGCCCCATGGGATGGTGCAGAATCCTGCTGGAACAACCAGGGGCGTTTTTTAAGTGCTTTCGTACCCAGGGCAACAATGCACCAACAAGGATGGCATCTCGATAGTTCTTCTGATTCAATTTCACCCCTTTGTCAACAAAAAAGAGGGGACTCCTTGAGGACTCTGTTACGGCTGCTCAGACTATCACTGAGGTCGGGCATTGCTTCCTGGTCACCACACGGGATCCTTCATCCCATTCTTCGACCAAATCCGATCATTTTGGGAGTTGAACTGGTGTTCAACATTGAATAACTTCTCATCACTGAAAATGAGGTTTGGCAACGTGTCATCATGAATGCGGGAAAGAAGAATCTTGGATCTTTGGAGGCGTTTGTCAACAACTTGAGCAGACAGTTGCGGTGTTTTTTGACATGCGTGAATGGGGACAACTTTAGGTCCTTCCGGAGAACAGTCGACATGGTTCCATACGACACATTTGACTGTTTCGCGAGTGTATTGATTTTGAAGAAAAAAACAATGTAACGCTAAATATTTATGACCCTGTATGTGAGTTTTGAAATTTCCGTACTAAACGGAACAGTATACCTCCCTGAATTAGGATACGTAGAATACGTTCGCGATACGCTGCAACCTTGTCTACTTGAACTGCTCACCTAGCTCCGTGCTTATTCCATTTCACAATGTCCTTATTATTCCAGACGTTCAATTAGTGCATCATTTAGGTGAACATGACTGAATCTAACTTTGAACTTGACTTGAGCAAGTATTTACTTCGCGTAACTATTACGAATAATTTGCTCAGAAATTGTTCAGAGCCTATTGGTAGGCTACTGGCCTTTTGATTTCAATGTTAAAATTCAACTGTTTTTTGTCATTTAAACAGCTTTCCCAATAATTTACTAGCTTTTATTGTCACGCTTAATGACTTCACCAATACGGTCTGAATTTAAATGTCGTTATCTAGGTAGAAGGGTACATATAATTGCTCACTATTGTCGGAGTATAATAGCTCACTAATTATCTTCTTCGCCCGTAATCTCCACCTCAATTAATTGCACGAATTTACAATTGTGATAGCGGAATCAAATGTCGAAAATATGATATTAAATTATCATTTGAATTAAGTTTCGAGTTTCAAGCACATTTTGGCAAGGAAATGTATATCGATTGTAATAAAACAATCACAAACCTTTCATGGAAAGCTAAGGGGAGCGAAATTGCGCATTTCTTATGGCATGTTAGAGGAAAACCAAGATCAGTAAGGGATGGCGTACCTTATCTGTGCAGGCCTGAGCTTCTGATGATTAACAGTGAATAATTTAATGCGATCTTAATCACCCTAAATACACAATGGATATATCCGTATGGTTCAATCGGCCCACATCATTCTGATGAACTAGGCTCATGTCATTGTGATGATCTCGGCCTATAACTTTATGATACATTATAGCTTATATCGTCATGATAAGCTAGGTTTATATCCGTATGATGATCTAGGTATATATCGTTATGATCATCTAGTCATCTATCGTTATCATAAGCTAGGTTTATATCGTTATGACATCCTAAGCTTATACCGTTATGATACAATCCGATTATATTTTCGTTATGGTGCGCTTGAACAATTTCTTTTGAATACAGTAAGCATGTATCATTATAAGGAACAAGACAGAGATTTCAAGTTTACGAAGTTGTTAATCAGATCTTTAATTTTTCATTTCTATGAATTTACAAGGACACTAACACTACGCCAAGGCCTTCAACAAGTTTACAAGTAATCTAGTATCTATTCTTAGCTAGGTCTTTAAAAATCGGGAGTCACGAGGAAGGCTTGGTTCGAAATTCTATATTGTAAGACTTATAGTTGAAGGCCAATTTGGCAATTTATCAGGATTACAAAGCTGAATCTCATTATGTTTTCCAAGATTGGTCGGTTCTTTGCCCGTAATCTTTTGCATCTGGGTTGTCGAACAGCAGGAGATATTATCCCGAATTGCTTCTTGCTAAACCACCCCTTTTTGCTATGCGTCTTCACGTGGAACAGTGCTACGTAACTGTGTCGTAAAGCGATTTTAAGATCCTTGGTTCTACCTCAGGAACTTCAAATTCAAGGATTTTAAAATCTTGAATTTTCAAGGTTAAATTTTCTTCAATCTAAAATAAATCTTAATGGAAATCTTGCATTAATAACGCTTACAGTTTTTATACACTCGTAATTGTTAATCAACAGGTTTTCGTGTTTTTTGCTCTTTTTTAATATTTGCATTCCAATTCCTTTTGTTTAAATTTGGCTCACCTTTATTGCTTCTACTTGTATTCTCTAAAATTTGAACTGATGATGGAGGTAGTTTCCGAAACATGTTCGATGAAGATACAATCAATTTGATCTGCATTTTCATTGTTTTTAAATTCTTGATGAACTTGTAATTCAAGCAGACTAATGATCACTAAATAAGGCTTATATCATTGCAATATTCTAGACATGTATCATTGTAATATACTAGGCTTCTATCATTACAATACGCCATTCCTATATCATCCCCATATACTAAAGTTAAATACAATACACAAGGCCTATAATTATAGTGCTCTAGGCGTACTCATACTGTATACGCCTAGTGCACTTGGTGTATCCATTAGAATACATCAAATTGATGAAAAGTCAGTTGAGCGGAAGTAGTGGTGTGAGGTCACGGATTTTCGTATACCGGGTTAAGTACGTGTCGCTTTTGCATAGATGCACGGACCGCGGTTTCGTTCAGATTGGCTTGATTCCATTTTTATTGTCTTTATTGTATTCCACTTTTATTGTCTGTGTTGTATTCCACTTTTATTGTCTGTATTGTATTTTACTTTTAATGTCTGTATTGTATTCAACTTTTAATGTTTGTATTATATTTCTTCCCAATCGCCTCATTTACGTAACGGGTGGCGCTACTGATGTGTCGCTCGTCAACGGTAGCGCTCTCTTCTTGTAATCGCTGTGTCTATCAACGGACTCTCATGTCGGACAAAATGAGATTTTTAATTAAACATCCGCGCAGTGGCATCAGATTCTTAAGCCAACGTGCGCTGAAGGCACCAAACTCTAAATCTTCTCTCTGAGCCTTACATGTACCAGCGATTTCATGCACGTGGACTATCTCTTTTCTCAATAGCAATTAAATCAAGCGCCTGAAAATTTAGTTCTAGACTTTGTTTGCTTTATTATTTCTATTCTCGCTCATTTGTACGAAATATATTTCCATTTTCGTTGATGGTTTAAATCAATTTTTTGCTGGCTTGAGAATAGGTAGCATTTTGAAAATCAATTCTGCTGTCTCCACAGTGTATTAGGACATCATTTTATTGTTAATTTGCAATCATTGTTTTCAAAATGTTACATTTCCATCGATCATTAAATTTTAATCTAAAAATTGCAAAATGTTTTTATATTTCAGATTTGAAATGCCTAGCTCCTTATCGAACCCGGTGGAAGTCTAGTAGCTACTTCAAACTATCGCCAGTCATGAAAAGATCCGGTCAAATGACACGATTTTAGATCTGTGAACAAGGCACGAAAAGGAAAAGAATCGGCGACAGGCCACATCAGGCCTACACTTCAGCGCCGACATCTCTATGTTATGTTATGTTATGTCGTCGCTTCAATGAATTTTCTACTCAATTGTCTAGGTATTGAATTTAGGTCCTGTAAGTTTACATTTGGTTGGCTCTTATATTTGCTCCAAAGCAATTAAGATTCTTATTATTTCCTTTATTGCATTTCCTTTTATTCAGGCCTTTCGTTTCCTTTATTACGATGCGCACAATCATTGGTGTCTTTTCTCTGTAATTTTCCTCTAATCGTGTACATCAGCTTTGAGAAATATTTTTATTGCTGTTAACGGCTAAGAAATTTTTTTGCACTGCTCTTAGTAACATTAGATTATCATTTTGCTAATTAGATTATTTTGTTTAGTGAAATAGAATTTTATGTGTATTTTCATTTGAAATTTGTTAATTTTAATGTATTTGTCTTATATCAAATTCCGATTTTTTGTTTTCGATTTACTTTTTCATGATTTAACTATAGTCGCAATTTTTAACGAAAATTCTTTCAATATGTATTTCTTAAATTCTGTCACTGACCTGTTGATAGTACGTTGTTACAATGCATTCTATAGTTTATTTAAAAATTAAATTGAAGCAGTGAAGTTTCACTAATTTAAATCGAACTAATTGATTATTTTTAAACGATATTTAGACGCCTCGTGTTCTGGAAAAAAATGCGCCATTCTAAATTGCTATATATTAACCAGTCATTAAAACTTACCTTTCCTGCCTCGAGTTTGGCAGGAATCAATGCATGTTTCGTACAAGCAAACTCTTGTCTTTTTCGAACGGAAATGAATATATTTTTCAGCACTATCTGTGCTGTCGAGAAACACAACTTTCCAATTACGATGCTAAAATGTATTTATATTTATTATTCTACAGATCAGTAGGTCGCGTATTGAATGCTTACTTAGACCGTTGAACTTTATCTACCGTTTTTGTTGCATCTACTAGAATATCTACTAGTTTCTGAGGTAAGTTGACCTGTGGATCAAAGACTATAAATACAGTAATTACGTGATGTAAAACACAGAATAGACAATTGGAGAACATTGGATTACCCTTTGTCATGTTCATATTAAGTCAATTATTCGTTAATTGTAGTTTCAGGTTCAAGTTATAAAATAAAACACTGACAAGAAATATATTTTCCAACCATGAATCCTTGTATAAATCCATGAACCCCAAAATCTGAAGCAAAACCGTCATTACAACGATTATAATGCGTTAACGCCAAATTTAATAAATGAATGGTTGAAACAACAATAAATTTGTCGGGGTCACAAACCGCACAGTGATACAACCTTATTTTACAGTACATATGGAAAACTACAATCCAACAAACCCGACAGCAAAGCTATGAGCTGATGTATGGCGGTATAACTTCCATGCGCGGCACAACCTATGCGACACAAAATTTCATTAGCAACAACTACGATAACATTAGAACAATGAAAAATGGGAAGTTAGCAAGCCTTCATTCGGTAGTCTATGGAAAAGCCCACGTTGGGGCCATCGTTGAGTGCTGGATCTGCATAGTTGGTTTCTGTATCGTCGGTGACCACGTAGAGTGCAAACGGCTGAATGGAGGCTGTTAGGGGTTGAATACGATTAAATGCGTATTGGAATATCTCGTCTTATACATGTTTTCCAGCACTCTAGATTTTCACTAATCTTATCACTAGATGCAGATCATAAACCAAGTTTAATACACAATAAATTTGCATAATTTCGTAAAATTAAGCATAGGAAACGAAGAATTTGTCTGACTATTTTGTCTTGCAAAGAAGTTAACCTATTCAACCGCCATTAAACTCTGGATGACCGGCCAATACGTGAATATATCGTTTCACTTATCTAAATAACTGGCGTGATTTAGTTAAAAGAGAGTAGCCTCTCATTTGAAAACTGACTTTCTCGGCGCTTGTACAGTATGAATTTCTACTCACATTCTACTTTACTGGGAAAGTCTCACCCGAAGAAACGATCAGCGTCTAGTTATAACTAGTCTCTTGTACTAAGAAAATAACTAGTCTTTACTAGTTATTTTCTAAGGATATCTTACTAGTTTTTTTATAAAGATATTTTTACTAGTTCTGTTCTTATTGAGCTTTCATCAGGTAGTTTCCGTTAATCACCCAGTATATCAAAATGTTTTTCACGAAACATGATTTTCTATACTCGTCTCCAGAAATAATTTGAAAAGTCGAATTTAATTTTTACTCTATGCTGGGAATATCCTCACTCTCTCTACTATATCAAACAGAGGTCCAATTTTTCGCTAGTTCCGCCCGTACAAATTCCTACTTACTTTCAACTTTACTTGGGAAGTTTATGCCGCAGTAACGATCAGCGGAGGTGGCGGGGTAGGCTGGGACGTTAGTTATGATCCCCATAGGAATCATCAAGTAATCCGTTGTGCAGTCTGTACTGCCAATTGATCCGATTGCTCCTACAGATTGAAAATCAAGAGTTTTAGCGTTAATGATCAGTGCTGTGCATATAGATACAATATAAATTATACACTTGATATAAGTAACCTTTTCTTGTAGGCAAGCACATATTTTAAGATTGCATTAAAAAGCATCACAACTAGTGGATACGAATATATTCATTCAAATCCGGGAAATGGGATGAAATCTGATCTAATAAATATGGCGACGTCTTTCGTGAATCATTTCTATTCTCAATGCATACTTTTCGCCTAATATTACTTGCCTACAGGCAGTGGACCCGGATCATCACTCAAGGAGAAGGTGTAGTCATTGGGCGTCGCAGAAGTTTTCGTGTAGGCGACGCTGCAGTAGCCTGACTGCGACTTGATGCAGACGCCGTATACCTGGCTGGCCAGCTGCGTGGTTGGTGTGGTGGCTGAATTAAAAACTTGTGTTAATCAAATTTATGATACATTTATACTCAATTTCCTACATTAAATACGATGCAGAGTGTAATTATGAATTATTTTAGTTTTATTTGAGATGAAGGTAGTATTGTGACTATGAATATTTAAACCTTCCTCACTGGGATAAATGGCCGACTTTATTTTCTTTGATTTAATGTATGAATTTTCTTGGAAAATTATAATTCATGTGGCATGAATTATGTGCATCCGTCAATAAAAGCAGCGGTTTGATATTTGACTTGGTAATTTACTTATTTATGTACTGGTACCCTCAACTAACTCAAAAATCGAGTAACAATCTCGAATTTCTGACTACAATATAAATCTTCAAACATTCTAACAGTCGCTTGAATGAACTATTTGATTCAACTTGATACCCGGGGGTGGAGTGGTGGGCGAGGTGAAGGTCGTGGCGTCGTAGTTGAAGCTTTTGATGGTTCCATGTGTGTTAGTGAAGTACTGGAGGCAGCCCGCCGGGGCTGTCGAGTGAAATAAAAATTGATACGAAAACAAGTGAAAATCAATACTAAGCATTATAATGCTGTCTCAGAGATATATTTTTTTTTATTTCAATCATGAAAACAAGACACCAATTTTGAATGGGTAATCACTGGAGCAACATCAAAATTCATCACTCATTTATACTTTTTTTGAAAAATTGACTTATTCATGCACCATTGAATTGGATGAGGGTTACACTCACCTCGGTACGGCGAACTACATTCTATTTGTGTGACGGAGATGTTCCACTTGGCTCCCGCTGTAAAGGTGTCAACGTTGATCGAGACGCTCCCAGATCCAGGGCTCACTTCGACGTACACTACGAATTCAAATAGTGTTATAAATTTATTATTTAAATTAAGAGACAAATTTCCGGGCAAATTACACCAGTATGAATTCAAGCAAAGGTATTTAAAATGAATTTAACTTGGCAAAAGCATTCCACTCACTATGCTGTAAATTATTTTGTCCACAAATCGCTGGGATAGTTGTCGTTCCCCCAGTCACTTGCAGGAAGTCGTCGGCACAAACCCCGTTCTCATCGGGTTGAGCTAGAGTGAATTCCATCAAGTCTAAACGAATCTGGCAGATATTTTCATTGACAGGAACAACTGTCAGTTTGCAAGAACCAGGAGCAGTGGTTGTAGCCGATGGATATTCTGGATTCTGGAATAGCGTTCCGTTGACGTTCGTGGACGACTCACAATTGCGCGTAACTGCAAAGTTCAATTGTAAATAAATTTTTTGATTCTGAAGAATTAAATCATAAAATACTAATGGACTTTGTGACTATTTCAACATACGAGCAGCAACTTTTTAAGTTTCCTAATTTGAATGCATATCAATTTCAACTTCTCAATCACCTGATTCCTTTATTTTTAGTCGCGAAACACGGACAATTACTGGCAAGATCGCTAGTCACAATCTACCTATTGAGACTAATGCATCATAAATTGAAAACAAGATAATAACCTTAAAAAATTTTCAAATCTTATTACTGCATTTCTGGAATAATAATATGGTTATAAAACAGCTTCATCTTACAGCAGCGCTTTTTGAGTATTGATTATTTTACCGTTTTATCAAATCTAATATCCATACCCTCACTAAGTAGCATGCACTAGTTTAGCATTTGAGCTATTTGTTATGAAATTTACGTCGTACTTATAATTATTGGCTATCTTAAAAATATTTCAGGGTAATGGTTACTCACACGTGCAGCAAACTCCGAAGCCCGCCGCGCAGGTGCCGCTTGCGGTGCCCTGCAAGTTGGTGCAGTCGGCGGCCGAGTAACAAATTCCTTGCGTGTTGGCAGTTGTGGTGCATATGTCGGGAGAAATCGTGATGAACTGGAAGAGCGCTGAAATTGAAGAGAGATAGGTTATTCCAAAATTTATATGAGACTTAAATTTAATTTTTTTAAATTAACACATAAATCTTCAAAGTTGTCTACAGAAAACTACAAGCGCATATAGAATCATAGTGTGAATCAATCATACAGGTAGAAGCTTAACCAACCGTCCCAGTTTATTTAATTATTTTAGTATAATTTTATGTCACTATCAATTTCCGCCAAACTTTTTCACCGCACTGGGTTAATTTAAAAATA
>NW_025938174.1:68440-82457 GCF_000764305.2 Hyalella azteca | reverse complement strand
TTACTAATGAGAAGCGGATAAAAGTTAGCTCGTCAATATTCCGGCCTTCGTTAGGATCTTGGAAGATCTTATCAGAGTCGTTAGAGGGTGCGATTTTATGTTAGTTTACTGGAGTTAGAAGTTAATTCCAGAGAAGTACTTAAATATGAATTAGTGTCACGTGCGAATGTCTAAAAATTGTCGTAAGCTAGGATTTTATTCAAAATTAATTTTCATGCAAGCCTGGCATGAAGGGAGTTATATGCTTAATGATACAGGATCTTGGAAGCGATTCTTGTCTCTCTCTCTCTCTCTCTCTTTCTCTCGTGAATTTACCCTCGACTTTGCGTTCCCAATTCAGTTTTTCATTACTTTTCTCGTACATATAGCGAAGTGAGACTAAAATTTTCGGGTCGGGTCAGGTAAATTTGTGCAGAAGTACAATGAGATTAATTAAATAAAGCCAATTTATGAAATTACAATGTCCTGAAAGTTGAAGTATACAAGCACCCTCAAATAACCTATGCGATAATAAATATAATCTTATGCCTATATTAAAAATAAATAAATTAAAGCCCTAATTACCTCGAGCCACATGTTAACAGATTTTGTTTGGCACAATCTTGGGTCATGTAAATGAGCTATTTCATATATCTACTGACATCATTGATCTTCGGCACTCTTTTCGTTCGAGGGAATATTTTGTTTGCCTATTGCATTATATATTTTCGAATCCACCATTGAACATCAAATATATTCTTGAACTAATTCCAAACAGATAATGCATGGGTAAACATCTCTGTAGCGATGGATTCAAATAACTGGATTGTAGACGGCAATGAACCACAGAGAACGATTCCCCAATTTGACATTTAATGACGCGACGAAAGCCAGGCTTTGAAGTCCTCACATCAACTACGATGTTCGGGACAATAGACCAATATAAAATTATCCATTGATTGAACATTGAACTGCCGTTTCTCCTACCACCAGAGACAAGATCACAACCATAGCAGGTCTCAAAGCATTATCAACAAGCAAGTTCATCTCAAAATCGTCGATGAATTCAACAGGCTTCGTGACACCCTTGACAACAACGTCAAATTCCAAACTAAGAGCAACAAAGGCCCCTGTAAAAATGCGGGAGTTATCCGAGAGGCCGGTGTAGTCTATAAATTTTGCTTCAAAGAAGGTTGTAGACTTCTTCATGTTTTGGACAGCATCGGACGAATTGGAATAACAATCAAGACACCGAGCCGCTATCTCGTTGACTACCTTCAAATTGGAGGGCAGGTGAACCACATGAGACAAGCTCACAACCAGACCGTCACTCGCATTGTGCTGAAGGTACTTACCAGCTTCATGATCATGCAGTGGCCCGACAACAACCGACCGACGATAGCTAAACCCCTCATCTCTACAGATTGGATTCCAGCTATCTATTTTCTGACTACCGGATTTGTCTGAACTCTGAAAGAGTTTTCCCACTAATTTTTGTTCCAAATTTTCACTGTTGTATCCTATTTACTTATATTAAGTACTTATTTCCACCAAAATGTCAATATTTAATGCTTCTTATAACTTGAAAATGAATGTTTGTTGCATTCGAAACGTCGTTAATAAAGAAAAACTACTTCCTGAAACTTGCCTTTTGATCTACTTTCATCTGAAGAAAAGTTCCACTCCCTGATAATATAAATCAACTAATTCTCTGGTCATCAATCGCACGTGTATAAATAATTAAACTGAATATATACATATTTCATTCATGCAATTAAAGAAATTTCGAAATATTCATTTCCACGTTGTACAAGCGCGACAAAATGTCGACTCTAATTAGGAGATTAGGCTACCTTGCACTGTTCGTAAATATTTGTATAGTGATCTAAATATGCAGGTGTTTACAAAGATTCCCTCTGTAACATAAGGATCATCGAACTTTATCTGTGTCGGCAAAGTTCATGCCAATATGCTGGAAGTTCCATCGTAGGAGACCTGCTGACTGAGGTTCCCAAGCTTATGGCTGCTCTGTAGCATCTCACGAACCTCTGACTCTTATCTATAATGCGGAGGCTGACAATTTCTGACACAGGGAATAATATTCAACTTTGCGTATCGATGCCGATTGCTGAATATTTAATCATTTTTTCGTGCCTTCCATTGTGGGAATAATACTCTCATGAACTATTGTCTAGGAGCCATGGAAGTTGTTATTATTAATTGCCGTTAAATTAATTCTTCGAATTTTTGGAATAGGTATCATTAGTACAATCTTTCTGCGTCGCAGCAGAAGCTTGATTTTATGAGGAGCTTCCAAACTTCGACATGCTTGCATAATATCGAAGAATATGCAAGCTTGCAAACAGAGCTCGATGCTATGGAGCAGCGGATATCTTCTAGCACTGTAACTGTGGCGTACAAATGAGCATTACGTGTAGGAAAAAAAGTCAATGCTACAACTGAGCGTTATTAAAGCCGAGCCTGCATGCCATATCGATATTGACAACTGTATCCACAGCAAAACGCTTTCCATTCACTCTGGCTTTCATGAAATAGTTATTGAGACAACTATCTTTCTCTGGGTGCGAGCATCCGTGATAGTTCTATTGGAGGTGATGCTTGCATAAACAGATTAACTATATACGAAAAAGTTATTATTTATGCTTAATCACTATAAAAACAGAAATCTCGTCAATAAATCATTTCACTTGTCAGAATATTCTGTTTATAAGCTGTCATATTTCAATAAATTACATATAGTTTATTGTCCAATATTGAAAATATTCAAATAATTGAATGGGTCCAAATTTTTAGCCATGCATACACCTATTTTTCCGATCTCGAGATAAGATACCATAAAGCCACTTGTAGAATATTGTTTTTGGGCACTCCTGATAGGAAGAAATGGTGATGTTCCTTCTTAACGTGGACAGGAAGGTTATATAAATTCATATTTTTGATGTGTTGTGTTCGGAATAGTTCCACATCGTCGGGGTCTTAAAAATAGATTGATTCCACCAATGTTGTCGCATAAATAACGCATTTTGTAGTAAATGAAATGAAATGAAAAGTACGAGAGCTATCAACTTGCAGCCTTTTAATGTTTTCCACGTTTCCTTATTTTTCAAATTTACGTAAAATTTTAATAAAGCACATATACCTTTCCTTCATCTTTTTCTTTCTTCAAAGCAGAGCTTTGAAGAAAGAAAAATCTTTCGGTGTTTGCCACACGAAAATCTTTCAAACCACACGAAAATCTTTCGGTGTTTGCTTTCCGCCTTTTATTCCGGAAAATTTATAACTGGAATATTTCGTTACTAGAGATACGAAAAAAAACGAAAAACAAAACCAATTAGTAATATCACATAAGCTACGATAAAATGTTCGACTCGATTTCAATTCATTGCAACATGGATTGTTAAAAATGATTAATGTAATATACCCTCGTATATTCAGTGCAAAGAAACACCTCTCAAAAATTTCAAAGTCGCCCTTGTGGCGCCGCTCTTACAACGTCTGGACTTCACTTCCTTGTTTTCAATAAACAGGGAGCGGAGATATTCCCCTACCGAGGCAACCCAGGGTCCCCTTTTGAACAAAAAGGAAAATTACGGTGTAAATTTCAACGAAGCTCTCATATTTATTAGTTTATTTTTTTTGCAAGATGGAGGCCAGTTGCTTTTCCAACGCTCGTCGTTGGCCTAAAGCAATTTAGACGCGAAAGGAAATTTATCTGCCCTCGGCGGTCTCATAACACGCCGAGTTCTGTGCCAGGAATCTCTACGACATATATTAAAATGACAATAAAAAAAATAAAATTATATAGCATAAGGAAAATAATTTATGCAGCAGTGACGAAAAGAAACTTATGCTTTGAACGTAGCCAGAAAATGTAATGAAGCCATTAATGATGTTGAATGAAATTTCATGCAAATCATAATTTAATAAAACGTTTTTTTGAATAAAATTCAATGAAAGCAATGCTGTCGAAAGATATTTATATTGATTTAGAATTTTTGATATCAAGGGACTTATTAAATGACTTGATTTGTACTTTTTTACGGAGTATTCTAATATTTCAGACAGAAGCATCTCCTCGATTAATTTTCTAAATGAATCTTTTGTTCAATCCTTAAAAGAAGACTCGGTATTCACTAAAAGACTGAGAATAAACACATTTGTTAACCGAATCGTAAAAATCTCAGCTTCAATATATTTTCCATTTAGCAAATCAATATGGGGGTGTTTTCCTATCAAGTACTGGAAAAATTCTCCCCCAGTCTGTGATTTAAACTCTTAAATACCTGCGTCTAGCTTTGAACTATTATTTGTTTATTTCTTTAAGCACGATCCTTTAAAGGAAGCATTCGGAATTTATTCTAATGACTGAAGTCGAGTATTAATTTTGTTCAGTGAATTTATTCTGATTATTGGTTTTACTCGAATAGAATTTATACTGTGTGGTAATGACGGCTGTTTATTCACTGAGGAAAACTACAAATTAACGAAAGATCAAAGTTGCGAAGACATATTCCCTGGAAGATAATTTAATTTAGCATGTGACAGGCTGATGGAAAAATATTCCTGTAGGCTTTCATAGACAATAATAAAAGATTTACCATTAATATTAAATTCCGTTGAGGATGTAGACATTTTTTATGGTTGTTTATGAATTTTGTTGAGAACGTGTCTAAATATAACGTTTCCTATGGGGTTGGATGTTGAGGGGAACAATAAAAAACATGATTTTTTAACAAATCGTACCTATACCCAATCGGTTTTATTGTATCAAAAGCCTTATATTTTCGCACACGAAGTTCCATTCTTTGTTAAAAACGCAGTTTAATTTCGCGATAATTGCTCACAATCTAATTTAAGGGCCTATTTTCCATAAAATTTATTAGATATAAATTTCCATCGTAATCAACCACCGAACCATTTTTCGAAACATACAGCGGAATCGTGAGTTTATTTCCATTTACTTAATTTTCTACTATTATGATGCATGGCACTTTGCATGACATTACATGCTGAAGTCAATTTCCCGACCGATGAGCATCAAATTTTAGTTCAACTGCGAAACAAATATTATATAAACGGTTGGAATAGATGTTCTACACGATACATGCATTTCAGTACATTTTATTTGCTCCGGCACTCATTCACGAGATGATGAATTTCGATGAACAAATCGAGTAATCTGCTCTAGATCAATCTCTTTGATGCCGACGGCAAGCGCACATTGCATAATTTCGATCTAATATATTCAAAATTAACATCCCGTTTTAAAAATTGTGTTTTCGTTCCAGATGCTCAATCATTCAGGCAATTTCGTGCCGCAGGTAAAATATTTCCGGCGATGAGGCGAAACAGCGCAGCCAAAGTATATACCTTCAACCTAAACCAGCCTTCAAGTCAAGATTACCCTGGCTTCCTGGCGCCTTCAACCGAGTCGCCGTTAGGCTTGGGCGAGATTGAGAGAACATTTTTTGAATTGCTTTCGATGGCGCCTGTGATCCTGCGAGATCAGAAAGACCAATCTGGTCCAATACGATCGAGGAATTATGGAAAACATTATTGGTTCGGATTCAAATTGTACTTCATAAGTAGCCTCAACTCAAAGACGATTTTGATGTTAAACGTATTGCTTCGTCGTGGATAATATGAACCTAATGGGCAATTGCTTCAAAAAGCTACGTGCAGGGATTCATGTCGTTGTTGATATACGGTGTTCAACGTACGTGACCAAGTACCACGAATCTCATTATGAATTTGGATATTGGTGTATGAGACTCTTTGGTTTGAATTAAATGCAATTAAGATTTTATAAATAAATTATTATATAAATTAGATGTAGGTAGATTTTTCTGTCATGGCGGGAATTCCTTGGCTGACGCCGAAAGCATGAACGTAATTCTCATTGAAAACATTACAACATTACGAAACCTTGATTGATGTCCAATCACAATTAAAATGTCGAATCTCTCAGTGAAAATTATCTGCACAACGATATAATATATCAGGAAACTCACTCTTCGTTTCAATAGAATTCGTATTAATAATTGAATGTTGACATGTGTCGTGTAAAAATATGGCGTTATTTTTGAGCAAACATCATACTCCTATAATATTATTACTACATTTAAAAAGACATTCATACGAATAAAGCAATTATATATATGAGCGTAAAAAATCACTTACCTCTAGTTAACGGGTGGGAGAGGAGTCGTATGGTCTTCCGTATCACGTCGCCTCTTTCAGCTTTATAAACCCGAATTAATTGTTCTACGGACAATGTTTATAGAGGGCAACAATTGACCCATAGAAGCAATTTTGTGAGAAATGGACTTATTTAACCTTACTGGATTCTGACGATTCTGAATGGACTAATGTAACCTCACTGGATTCTGAAGTACGATAAGCAAACGTTGTTTAGATCAAGGTTCAGAGTTTTGAATCGGCCATCTAAGATTCCAGGCATGAATCTATGGAAGATTCATGGAATACATTACGGTAAAATGGCATCACAAGAAAAGCAGTAAATTCTGAAAACATATGCATAAAAAGTACTGGTGGAATATGTCGATTCTATAGTTGCAACTGGCAAAATTTGCGTAGCACGAGGGCGTAAACGCGTTTAAATTCACAAACAAGGGCATCAACAGTAAGTATCTGCAAATATTTAGCCCTTAAGCCGCGTAAGAGTCTTACAATTTACCGGATTACACGATTATTAGTTGCTGTTAATGAGAAGGAACTTTTTTGAGGGCAACGTTAATAGGATCACGAATGAGATTATGACATGAACGTTCGAGGGACAGCGAGGGCTGAATTTCATGCAAGTAATTAGAACACCAGAGCAAATGATTGATGTTAAAATTATAATAGTCCATGAAAATGTATATTCCAGGTGTTTAAATAATATGTAGAGATGAGTACACTGATAGTGTTTGTAATACAGATTCCTCGACGAGCCCCTCATTCTAAATTGAAGTGGAAGAAATATTTAAGCTCTGAAGGCCTAGTACAATGTGTCACACGGGCGATAAAACTAATCAGCAGCTGCTGTGTATATATCATTAGTTATTGAGTATATTTGTACGAATTAATAGTTTTCTTCAAATTTCGTTGGAACCCAATACCATGTAATTTTATTTTAATTTCTTTATATTTATACAAAAAATTTTTCCGATGAGCATTGTGATAAATATTTCATTTTTTTGTGGCGAATTCTAATAGTTGCCATGTTTTAATAAATAATTATTATTGAAAACATCTTTTTTGAAAAACCACATACAAGTTTTTCACTAGCACTGAAATCCTTCCTGGTAGATTCCATTCGGTTTCTCTCACGTTGAATATTCAAATTAGTTTTTTAAATACCTGTTTGATATCCTGAGTCTTTTACCGGAACTTACATGTTTCCTTGACTAGGAAATTAGATGACATGCAGGGCCGCTACCATCTATCGGTCGCTCTTTGTGAGACTAAATCAAAGCGAAAACTTTTAGCAAATTTGCCGTTGAAGCAAAAGTTCTTGATGAAAAACGGCTCAAGACAGGCTATGTAGAAACGCGTGCTTGGTAGACGACAAATTAATACGTTGTTTCGATAGCAAAGTTGCTGCTTTATAATATCTGAAGATATCTGGAAATGTTTCATCCTGTACATGAATTCAGTGCTGTTGAAAATTTCATATAAATCTTGATTGTACATTGTAATATATAAACGATCATTCTTCTTTGATTTTATATTTAAATTTATGTCTAAAGTGGATTTTGTTGTTTAAATAAAGCTTGAACACAATACTTAAATGATTTAAAAATTAGAAACAGTCTTTAATCTAGGATTTGGCTCCAAAACTTCATGATCTTGATATTAATTTTCAAATGCACCTAATTTTTCAATTGTGTTGGTAATGCATTCATAACATGGAGAAAATATTAATCAGGAATTCACACTTCTCAATTAAGGAACTACGTATTGAATTCTTTTGCGCTAATATTCTACCTTTAGAATTGCTCCTATAACTCCGAAGGTGATGAACATATGATCAATACAGACTTCAATGCTTTTGATTTTAACCAAAGAATATTATTTCGAGTGCATAATGTTGTTCCCCTTTTTATTTCCCTCATTTAAGCGTAATGGTCTCCATTTTGGTCTCGTTAGTGACAATGAAGTTGCTTAGCTGCGCTGCAATGTAAGGGATTGTTTTTCAATGGGTTTGGCTCCCTACTCATTCATTAAAGCCAACATGCAGTGCCGGTGTGAAGTAGAGTATTGTTATGCTGCTCAATGAATTCGTATTAAATTCTTGAAAGAAATATAGAACTCATTTGAAAACACAGATACTACACAGATGTGTTTGGCAGTATTTAAATGATTATTTTTCTGAACCAAATAAACTGGGTTTATTGTAGTTGTAGTACCAAATAAACTGGGTTTATTTGCTAGATGTCACGGGCGAAATCTAAAGGTACACAGTTCTTCACGCCATACATATTTTTTGGCAGCACCGTGAGGAAGACACTCAAATAAATGTACCAAAATAATTGAATAAATAAAAATCCACCTTTATGATCACTGAATTGGTTATAGAGTTTTCGTTAAATTTTTTATCACTCGATCTATTCGCCATCCGATCCGTGCAAAAGTATAGAAGCTGCAAAAGCCTCCTCATCCATCATCGCCGCATGTCAGAAATGACGCTGAAGTGAATAGCCGACGCTCGGGGTTTGTAAATACGTTTTCGCAATAAAACAAACTTTTATTTATTTATATACGATGTTTTATTTCTACAAGGACACATTTTGAACTAATACGTTTGATGGAGCGGAGTGCTACGTCGACATTAACTGGTATGACTTACTTGCGCTCTGTTGCTGTTTGACTTGAGTGAAGGCGTTCATCTCGGGTGGATGTCATATGTGGTCAAGTTGTGCTGAAAAGCAATCGATAACCTGGATCGTCAACTGTGATATACAATTTACAATATTATCAACTAGCGACGTTTTCGAAACGAATTAGAATGTCTTTGGCAATAATTACTGCTCACCTAAAACTTAAACTTGATTGATCGTTTCTGAAGAGTTCCATATACTTCCCTCTTTTCGATTATTTTTGCACAATAAATGTCTTCACTTTTTTATTGGTTAAAAAATAGAACACTAGTGCTTGCCGACTCGTTGATTGTTTTATCGAATCAACACACGAAAACGACAGAAAATTATGTAATTGGTAGGTATTTGTAATACGTGATAGCACGTTTGAATGTGTGAGAGAATTACGGTGCCTGAGTACTTATACCTGTCTCTTATACACATCTAGATGTGTATAAGAGACAGGTCAACACCAATGAGCCAAAAGTTGATGAGTTTTTATGGTGTTGGCTGAAATCACGATTAGGTACGAAATCTCTGCACATAATATCTGGATTATGGACGAAACTGGAACGAAGTTTTTCTCTGATCAACTAAATATATTTTTTCTAGTCAAGGATATATTTTTTCAGTCAAGGACGAATTTTTTATTGCACGGATATATGTTTCAAGTCAAGGATATACATTTTTATGTCAATGAAATATTTTTCTTCACGCCAGTGATAGAATTTTTAAGCCAGGAGTATTTTTTTCAAGCTAAGGATATTATTTTTTGAGTTGTTAATAAATGAATGAATGTCATATTTTTTATTACATTTTTCTTATTTTTTAACTGTAAAGTGTTGTTTTATCATTTGTAAACGAAAAAATATGCAATTGTGGTAAAGGGACCGAGGGTGGGCGCCTTGCCCCAAGCCCATGGGCCCATTGCCCCAGAGGTGGGGCAATGGGCCCATTTTGACACTTTTTATAAAATGGTGCTTCATTAAAAATTGAATGACTCTATAGGCGTCTAATTCACATCATACATTCCTCATTAGTTGTACCTTTAAACAAAACAAAGAACCACCTCGTATCAATTAAAACTTCATCAAAAATTTAGTTTAAAAAAGTGGGGGGCGCGCTGCCCCACGTTGCCCTACAATCTTTCTGCGTCGCAGCAGAAGCTTGATTTTATGAGGAGCTTCCAAACTTCGACATGCTTGCATAATATCGAAAAATATGCAAGCTTGCAAACAGAGCTTGATGCTCGCGAGCAG
Source organism: Hyalella azteca (assembly GCF_000764305.2). Lineage (NCBI taxonomy): Eukaryota > Metazoa > Arthropoda > Malacostraca > Amphipoda > Hyalellidae > Hyalella > Hyalella azteca. The sequence continues at coordinate 72,337 of NW_025938174.1, read as the reverse complement.
CGGATATCTTCTAGCACTGTAACTGTGGCGTACAAATGAGCATTACGTATAGGAAGAAAGTCAATGCCAAAACTGAGCGTTATTAAAGCCGAGCATGCATGCCATATCGATATTGACAACTGTATCCACAGCAAAACGCTTTCCATTCACTCTGGCTTTCATGAAATTGTTATTGAGACAACTATCTTTCTCTGGGTGCATGCATCCGTGATAGTTCTATTGGAGGTGATGCTTGCATAAACAGATTAACTATATACGAAAAAGTTATTATTTATGCTTAATCACTAAAATAACGGAAAACTCGTCTATAAATCATTTCACTTGTCAGAATATTCTGCTTATAAGTTGTCATATTTCAATAAATTACTTATGGTTTATTGTCCAATATTGAAAATATTCAAATAATTGAATGGGTCCAAATTTTTAGCCATGCATACACCTATTTTTTAGATATCGAGATGAGATAACATAAAGTCACTTTTTGAATATTGTTTTTTTTGGCACTCCTGATAGGAAGAAATGGTGATGTTCCTTCTTAACGTGGACAGGAAGGTTATACAAATTCATATTTTTTATGTGTAGTGTTCGAAATAGTTACACATCGTCTGGGTCTTAAAAATACACTGATTCCACCAATATTGTCGCATAAATAACGCAATTTGTACTAAATGAAATGAAATGAAAAGTACGAGAGCTATCAACTTGCAGCCTTTTAAAGTTTTCCACGTTTCCTTATTTTTCAAATGTAAGTTAAATTTTAATATAGCACATATACCTTCCCTTCATCTTTTTCTTTCTTCAAAGCAGAGCTTCCATTCACACGAAAATCTGTCGGTGTTTGCTTTCCGCCTTTTGTTCCGGAAAAATTTATAACTTGACTATTTCGTAACTAGAGACGCGGAAAAAAAACTAATAACAAAACCAATTGGTAATGTCACATAATGCTACGATAAAATTTTCCACTCGATTTCAATTCATTGCAACATGGATTGCTAAAGATGATTAATGTAATGAACCATCGTATATTCAGTGTAAAGAAACACCTCTCAAAATTTTCAAAGCCGCCCTTGTGGTGCCTCTCTCACAACGTCTGGACTCCACTTCCTTGTTTACAATATACCGGGAACGGAGATATTCCCCTACTGAGGCAACCTAGGGTCACCTTTTGAACAAAAAGGAAAATTACGGTTTAAATTTCAAGGAAGCGCTCATATTTATTAGTTTATTTTTTTGCAAGATGGAGGCCAGTTGCTTTTCCAACCTTCGTTGTTGGCCTAAAGCAATTTAGACGCGAAAGGAAATTCATCTGCCCTCGGCGGTCTCATAACACGCCGAGTTCTGTGTCAGGAATCTCTACGACTTATATAAAAATAACCTGCATAAGGATAATAATTTATGCGGCAGTGACGAAAAGAAACTTGTGCCTTGCATGTAGCCATAAAATTTATTAAAGTCATTAATGAAGTTGAATGAAATTGCACGCAAATCATAATTTTATAAAACGTTTTGTGGTTACAAATTCATGAAAACAATGCTGTCGAAAGATATACATATTGATTAAGAATCATCGATATCGAGGGACTTATTAAATTATTTCATTTGTACTTTTTTGCGGAGTTGTCAATATTTCAGACAGAAGCATCTCCTCGATTAATTTTCTAAATGAATCTTTTGTTTGATTGTGAAAAGAACACTCGGTATTAGTGAATACCGAGTGTTCTCGGTATTCACTGAAGTGAATGCCGAGTGAAGTGAATACCGAGTGTTCTCGGTATTCATTGAGAATATTTATACTGAGAATAAACGCACTTGTTAAACGAATCATAAAAATCTCAACTTCAATATATTTTCAATTTAGCAAATCAATGGAGTGTTTTTCCAGCAAGTACTGGAAAAATTCGCCCCCAGTCTGTGATTTAAACTCTTAAATACCTTCGCTGAGCTTTGAACTATTATTTGTTTATTTAAGCACGAGCCTTTAAAGAAAGCATTCGGAATTTATTCTTATGACTGAAGTCGAGTATTCGTTCAGTGAATTTATTCCGATTATTGGTTTTACTCAAACAGAGTTTATACTGTGTGGTAATGATGCTGCATGGGGACTAAGCAATAATTAGCATTCTTTGACCCCGAACATTTGGCAAATGATCGCAAATATAAGGGATGAATGAAAACTGATAAGTTAAGAACTATAATAACAAAAGAACTATAAATACAAGAAAACAAATTACAAAACTATAAACCGTGTGTCTTCCTAGCCCTTGCCATTAATTCCTAATCATGTCCCAGGCTCGGAGCTCCGCTGAAAAACACAGATAAATACAAATTAAGGACTTGAATTAACGGAACTCTAACAAATGAATATAACACATAAATAAAACTAATATAAATAATAATATTGAATATCACCAAAAAAGGCCACCACTATATATGTCAACACGAAGATCAACACACAATAAACAATGCAAGTACTAACCTCTGTGGTCTGAAGTGGATCACATAGCAATGACAAGTTACATGACGGATCTACACGAGGTGACGTAATCTATAGTTGACTTAAAAACAAAATGACAAACACGCCACCTAACTATCGATAAAATTATTATATATACAGGCGGTCCCTAACAATGACGGCTGTTTATTCACTTAGGAAAACTATAAATTATTGGAAGATCAAAGTTGAAGACATATTTCCTCGAAGATAATTTAATTTAACCTCTGACTGGCTGATGGAAAAAAGATTCCTGTAGGCTTTCTTAGACAATAATTAAAGATTTACCATTAACATTAAATTCCGTTGAGGATATGTAGGCATTTTTTATGTTTTCTATATATTTTGTGGAGAACGTGGCTAAATATGTTTCCTGTGGGATTGGATGTTGAGGGAAACAAAAAAAATATAACTCAGTACTCACTGCAGTGAGTGACAGAGAGCGCATTTTCTCGTCGACGAAAACGTGAAGTCACGGACAGACGGACGAACATGACGAGCACAATAGCGCCTTTTTCCATTAATGAGAAAATGCGCTAAAACAATTTTTTTCTGATCAAAGACGCACCCTATCGGTTTTATCGTATTAAAAGCTTTATATTTTCGTACCCAAAGTTCCATTCTTCGTTAAAAACGCAGTTTAATTTCGCGATAATTGCTCATAATCTAATTTAGGAGCATATTTTCCGTAAAATTTATTCGATATAAATTTCCATCGTAATCAACCACCGAACCAAGTTTTTGAAACATATAGCGGAATCGTGAGTTTATTTCTAATTACTTAACTTTCTACTATTTTGATGCATGACAATTTGCATGATATTACATGATGAAGTCAATTTCCCGACCAATGAGCATCAAATTTTAGTTCAACTGCAAAACAAATATTATATAAACGGTTGGAATAGATGTTCTACACGATATATGCATTTCAGTACATTTTATTTGCTCCGGCACTCATTCACGAGATGATGAATTTCGATGAACAAATCGAGTAATCTGCTCTAGATCAATCTCTTTGATGCCGCCGGCAGGCGCACATTGCATAAGTTCGATCTAATATATTCAAAATTATCATCCCGTTTTAAAAATTGTGTTTTCGTTCCAAATGCTCAATCATTCAGGCAATTTCGTGCCGCAGGTAAAATATTTCCGGCGATTAGGCGAAACAGCGCAGCCAAAGTTTATACTGGGTGTTTCAGAATTAAGTAACCCTTTTAATTTGTTAATAAATAAAAAACTAAGAACGTTATGAAGTTGAAACTTGTTTTATTTAAAAGAAGAACATTTTTATGGTAATATTGTATCCTAGTTTTTAAATATAATATCTTTTAAATGCCCACCACAATTGTTTTGACAAAATAGGGCTCTTCTCTTCGTTGCTTTCATAACCTTCATTAGTGTTT
>NW_025938174.1:40264-68131 GCF_000764305.2 Hyalella azteca | reverse complement strand
CTGAATCCTCACATGGCTGAATCCTCACTTGGCTGAATCCTCACATGGCTGAATCCTCACATGGCTGAATCCTCACATGGCTGAATCCTCACATGGCTGAATCCTCACATGGCTGAATCCTCACTTGGCTGAATCCTCCTGTTGGCTTATCCACAATGGAATCAATCACCTGAAACCCGCCCGTTGCTTCTATCCAGCGTTGCTGATTTCAGCCTTTTGAAAATAAACATTTTTAAAATTTATGCTGCAACTGTTGAAATATAAAGTTTATGTATTTACGTCAACATGAAACGATTGAAAATCACTATCGGTAAGTCCTGATTTATTTCCAACCCTATAGCTGGATGCAATATTGAAATCGATCGGGTTGAATTAAATTTCTAATCTAACCCCAACCATTACCTACATTCGAGCGTAACTGAATTGGACCAAGTCTTTTTCTCCTTTTACGTGTTCAGAGGCCTGCGTCATTATCCCAAACCTGCCTCTCCGTATTCGAATCTTGCGTTCTAGCGGGATGGTGGGGGGAAGGGGGGCGATTTTCTGTGCTATCTTTAGCGCATTTTCTCATTTATGGAAAAAATGCACTATTGTGCTCGCCCTGTCGGTCTGTCTGTCTGTCTGTCCGTCCGTCCATGACTTCATGTTTTCGTCGTCGAGAAAATGCGCTCTCTGTCACTCACTGCATTTTTTCTGTGACGACTTTCTGTGATCTTTTTTTCTGTGGCGACTTTCTGTGATTTTATTCTGTGACGACTTTATGTGGCTTTATTTTCTGTGGCGACTTTCTGTGATTTTATTCTGTGACGACTTTCTGTGATCTTTTTTTTTCTGTGGCGACTTTCTGTGATTTTATTCTGTGACGACTTTATGTGGCTTTATTTTCTGTGTAGAGCCACTCAGAAATTCCTTGCCCAAATGCCACAACTATTAAAATTTCTAGTGATTAAATAATTTACAATAAAAAAATGCTCCTCATGCATTAGGGTTTCTTCCTTGCAGCTCCTAATCAAATCCCTTTTCGGCTACCACCAAACCTGGCCTCCACTGACTTGATTTGCGCCTTCAAAGTTGAATTTTAAGAAGCGCCTTGCCTAATTCATTGAATGGGGAAGGAGGTTTAGGAATTTCACGCCGTAAACAAGGCAGTTCATCATAAACAGATGTAGGCTCCGCACAAACATCGCTCTCAAGCCGTTGCCTCGACGTCTTATGAGCTAAAGTATATTTCCAGATTTTTTCAAATTGCTGAACAAAATTTCATTTCGAATTGAATGGTTGCAAAAAATATTTCGAGGTAGAGCAGATTGTGCACAGATACATTTCCACGTAAGTTCCACGGGAAAATTGTGAAAACAATACCTACATATGGGCGAAAAGAATATTTCGTTATACCAATGACAGCAAACATGCACACAGTATCGCTTTTCCAGTATGTATGAATCATCTCTGTGAGCGAAATGCCGCGCAGAGAAAACGCTTGACGTGATGAGTATGAATTTCTGTTCATCGCTGGCAGTCATTTCTCTTTCACTTGGTCATTGCTGCAAAGCTCGCCAAAATTGTTCTATCAAAGCTCGCGTTCGTAGAAAATTGAAAGCACTTATCGGGGCATTTGGTGAGCAGCAGTCATAATCGAAAGCATTGAGGGCGCGTTCGCCATTGATTGCAGTGAGAAGCAATTTACTTAATCTGTATCATGAATAAATCGTCAAAGTTTGTCACAGCGTACCATTATCGTGTATGTGACAATTCCTTTTTCATCTAGCAAACGAAAAGTAACACGGACTTGCTGCTCATGGTCCCTCGTGCGAGATATTTGCTCCCGTAAACGAGAACTGATTGTTACCCAATCAATAAAGATCATTTGAAAAATTTGAAAACTAATAGAATACCATATGACGTAACTTTTACTTCTATCAAAACAACATGCAGGGACCTTGTATTTATTTGACAAATTACTTGCAGGAAACAAAATCATGCTTTTCTGTACCAGCGAACTCTGGTTAGCCAATTTCAAGGGTTATACAGTTTAAGCAAGAGATAGTGTGATACGCAGCAGCACCAAGTTCAGCAACGAGGCAGAAATACATTTATTTGAGTTCTATATCTGTGGGCAATGTTGGTATTACCTTGCGCTTATGCTCCCAATATGCAACTTGCAATTGCAGCGTTGCTCGGTCCGAACCAATTAACTTTGCTCTGCGAGTGCCCCTGTAGAGACAACTATAGTCCTTAATTGCTGTTTGCGAGCAGCTACTTTTTTATTTTTAGCGCATTTTCTCATTTATGGAAAAAATGCGCTATTGTGCTCGCCATGTCCATCTGTCTGTCTGTCTGTCTGTCTTTCTGTCCGTCTGTCCGTCCGTCTGTCCGTGACCTCAAGTTTTCGTCGACGAGAAAATGCGCTCTCTGTCACTCACTGCAGTGAGTACTGAGTTATATTTTTTAGATTCTTCCCACGTGAGTCGTAGCTCTTACTCTGCTATCTTCTGACCAGCTAGGATGAAAGGAATTTTAAATTAAACACTTAGGTGAAACATTTTTTTGGTATTTTTTAAATTTAAATCGAATCTATTACAAAAAGTGTTCATGGCAGTTACAACATTTCCAGAAAATGTGTATTAGATGCATATTTCTTTCATACATATTCTCTACGTAAATGTTCCCTGTTATACCGTCATGATCAAATTTTTATAATGCAAATTTCAGCTTTATTGTAATGAAATGAATCACTTGTAGTAATTGATACTTCACCAAAGCTGCATCATATCTTCCAATATTTATCATTCATTCCCCATGGGTAGATGAATCAATACACGAACCAAATATATCAGATAGAATTTTTTAATTGTCTGCGAACAAATAAAAAAATAATGGACTACTTGAAAAACGATTTGCTGTAATTTCCTCAAAATCATTCATAACATTCATCATGTGCAGTATCTACAAAAGCATAGTTTATGGATGCTGAGTGTACCAAGTTGGAACTTTGCATTTGTTTATTTAAAAACCTCAAGATGTTGCCACACTTTCGGTATGGTGTATGAGATAAAAATAAGGTTTTGTCGTCACAAAAATACATTCGTCGAGGGTTCATACTTGAGGGATTGTGACCAATTTACATGCTTGTGAGTCATGAAATTCTACGAACATTGTCGCTCTGTTCTGTAATTTTTCAGATAAACAATTATTTTGCGTCGCGAAATTTATAACAAAATTCTACTGCACTTGATTCAGAGCAAACCAATAGTTGATAATTTTCGATCTAGTAATAGCTTCTATTTCAGGCTTGCTTGGTAAGGAGAAATGTTTCATTAAATGAATTTATCATTAAATTATTTTCTGGCTATCTGAATTTTCACGATTGGTTTTCTCGTTAATTGGCCGTAAAATGACATCGGAATTCAATTAGCATCTCTTGCAGTTAGTAATTTCAATGCGCGGGATGGGGATTATTATGCACATCGACTTCTCCGTAAATTTGATTAGTTCGCCTTGAAATTAAGCTTCAGTCTTGTAACGTAAATTAAATTCTGTCTAGGAACGAAATTAAAGGGAGCATCTACCCTAAAATTGAAAATTTTCACTTTTCGGTTTTTATACTCATTTTAAAGCTGACATTCTGCCCTATCCAACGGTACCACTGCCATCTCTGTACGTTGATTTATGATTTCACGACATTTCATGAAAGGGGGGCGGGTGGGGAAGTCCTTTAAGTAATTAGATAGGAACTAATTAGCTGCTGAGCTCTTTAAATATAGTGTCTACTTGAGTTGTGAGCTGACATTCTGGCCTATCCAACGGTACCATTACCATCTCTGTACGTTGATTTATACGTTCACGACACTTCATGAAAGGGGGGCGGGGGGGAGTTCTTTCAGTAATTACATAGGAGCTAATTCGCTGCCCAGAACCACAAATACAGTGTTTCTATGAGGTCTGACTCAGTGTGCCTCCGGGCGTTGTACGGAGAGATGCGCAAGTAGTCGCTCCCACCATCCTTGACTGGAATCAAGCTCCAGAAACGTTTAGTTTCGTATCCTTGCTACATTGAGCGCATATTGTGGTGCGCACGGGACTTTGTCGCGCTCTCCTGAACATTCACACTTATTGTCACGGAAAACCTATCTCCTCCTAGAGTTTTGAAGCTAAATCAATGAGACATATACCGTTCGATGCGCAACAAAATTATCTACATTTGAACGCGAAACTAATGACACTTTAATGGCAAAATTTTCCTGTTTCTATGTGTGGCCTCCTAATCCTAACTAACATTAACAAATTATAGCTACTTGAATTTTCAATGTTACATTTGCCGAACCTTAAGAAAATCACGTGATGCTACATGCACGCATAGCTTCGAATACCCGAAAAATATTTGGAAACGCACGGTGTGTTTTGTTAGAAACCATCGCCGAAAATTTCCATAAAAGATCCAGAAAATATATTCAACACATAGAGAAAGATTCAGCGGGAGTCAGATTTATCTTTGCACAAAGAAATCTATCGTTCCGGCTAATGAAGGAAGATTCTCGACGCGATTTATTTCCGCTCAACTCCATGCGGAAGATCGGCGCTGGCTTACAAAAGCCAACGAATAATGAATACTTAATGGGGCTCATCAATTGAACAAGGAACTGAATGGCTTTGCAAAGTTCTTCAAAAGATCATGAATAATTATTTTTTACTGATATGCGTCATACTTCTGCAGGAGATATCACAGGGACACCCTTAAACCTGGAAAATAATTCATGAATAACTAAAAGTAATAATAGTGCCTGCTTGAAAACGGGTCACTAAATTACCTCATAATTGATTAAATGACTTTTATCTAGTGAACTTGAGCCAATTATTTAGCGTATTTTCATTTTAGTAATGACATAAGTCAGGTTAATATTAAGTTTAATAATGATCCAGCTGCATAAAGTTAATTATCTAAAGTGTGATGTCGTCTTTAAGAAATGTGCTCTGAACAGTGGAATTGGGTATGGAGGAGTTTCAGAAAAAAACATCAACATATTACTGTATCTTATAATTGCATTCCAGAAAAATAAGACAAATCACATTGAAATTATTCATTGTCCTGCTACAATTTTGCTAAAGTCAGTGCGAAAGAAAATCCCGTACTAATCCACTGAATTGCTGTATTGGCCTCGCACTCTTTTTAAACATGTCTTTCTCCAGCTAAGGATCTTTCTCTCCGCCGAGGTTGACTTCGACGAGAGAACAGTGACTTCTGAGATTCACTCATGAAAATATCACGAAGTTTTCTTTAACTACCGAGACTTTGCTCACCTACGTTAGCTCCTTGGGCGAGGTGAAACTTTTTCAGCACAACTCAATTCAATCTCGGCTTTATTGTTCGAGAGCAATAACTTGTTTAACTTGTAGACAAAGATTTTGTTGAACTTGGTTAAGCTTTATATAAAATCCCTAACTTCATTGTCATGAGAGCCTGCTTGAAACTTGAGGCAATATATCGCGTTACTTCTCAATATTGCAACGGTGGACTTATAAGCGTACAACTGCAATGCGATGTAAATATTTGTTCAAATGCAAGCTGCACGCCCATGAAATTGCGACCACAGAACTTCTCAACTCCAGAAAGCGAAGTGAAAGTGAAACATTCATGAATGGTGGAAATATTCAAGGTCTGGAAACATTGACTTCAGAATTGGAAGTTTAACGATACAGTCAAGGCATTGAGCGCGGAAGTGAAATAAAAAATTCCCATTTTCCAAAATTTTTCTATGCTCATTTTTTCAATGGCGCAGTCGTTACATGACTCTTAGATTCGATTTTTATCAGCAATGGTTAATGTGCCAAGATCTGCAATGGTTAATAAAGGGGCTAAGATCTGCACATGAGGTCTTCTATGAAGTTATATAGTCTGCCCGACAGGGTGGCGCCTCCGAGCTGCTTAATATCACTCGGAATTTAGGCAAGTTTTGTAGCGCTGGTCTATTCGGCCACGAACGACCGAAGTTCAGCGCTGCAGCGATTCCCTCGAACTGATGCCGCCGATAACCTGCCCTAATGGCACGAGTTCTTGGAGCAATCACTCAAGTGCTCGTAGAGTAATAATAATGCATTTATTTTGCTAGATGACAGCAGACCACCTCTGATGCATATATTCTTGTATTGAGAGCGACTACATCAGAGGTTATGTGTATTACCTCTGATGGATTCATGATATTTAAGCGTTATAACTTAACAGTAAAGGATTTCCTGAAGAAAAGTTATGCATATATTTCTATATAAGAGATTTATCTATTTTTGTTCTCTTGATTCCGCGATAATACTATTAACAAAATTGCCAGCAAGTTTTCTCTTAGAAATAGTTCACACCTGCCATTGTGCTCATCGTTCAAATAAATAATAGCATTATTCCAGATGCTTTTATGAACTGCGCTGAGTATTGCGGTGGCAGAAGCAAGTGCAGGATAATTAGTTAAGTCGCAGGCAGTAACAGTTTCTTTCCATTCCCCTGATATAATTATTACAGAAATGGGCAATCGTGCTGAGCTCCCCAGGCGTTAATGGCCTCGTTGAAGATACCAGGTGGAAGAAAATTAAGTAAAAGATCGACACGAGTGAGAGAGACGAGCCAGGAAAGATAATTATTACGAAATTTACTCATTTTAAAACGAAAATCTTGACACTCACTAGGCTTCTTAACATTCAGCGTACATAAATTTGAGTACAAATCGCGTTTCTCTGAGCCAGTAAATAGGGAAAAGTCGCAATGTTTGCAGTGTGATGGCGACATAAATTCCCACCTAGCCTCACGACTGGGAAAGGAATGATCATGTGATATGTCTGAGCTGAAATGCGGCAGCGAAGTCATGCGCAACTGTCAGAGATAGTCGGTAGCTGGGAGTGCAAACGAATGTTACTCCCGGGATAATCTAAACTGAATTACTGAGAATAATATCCCGCATTACGAGCTTTGCTTAGTTTACCTCAGTCTACCTTAATAGTCTGTTTATTTAACTCAGTCTGCCTCACTCGACAGTTCATGACAATGGTTTCGCGGGACTGCGTCTAATCGATATGAAGTATGAATCGAACGATGAAGTGTCATATACACCAGCGAATTTATAGTAATAACGTTAAGCAAGACGTTATATGGAAGAAATTTCTCTTGCTCAGGGCCGTAATGGGGTTCGGGCAAGTTGCTTCAAAATATATATAATCATTAAATTAGTGAAATCATTTATTGTCAGTATTATCATACGCCTAAAACATATTTTCGTTTTGGTCTAGATATAGATTTAATCACAGAACAGCACGTCGTCAGTCACATTGTCAAGGTGAATTAGAATCAATTCCAAGTTAATGGTTCAAAGCAACGCACGTGAATTGAGCTCTGATTGGCAGCCCTATAGCTCTTCAATGAAGTCAATCGTAAGCGATAAGCACATTGTGCGGATGAAAGCATCAGCAGAACAATATCCTGCTACCTGCTGCAGCACCTGGGTTCATTGTTGTTCTAACAACAACAGTGTTGCAGCTTCCTTTCTGGCTGGTTTCATGCCAAGTGCCGACTAACTGGTGCCTGTCAACCCTTGTGAAGTGTGTAATTAACTAACACTGTTGTACATACCTGATGAGATTTATAGTAAGTCTTGCATGCCGTATATAAATATTAAGACCTATTCCTATACTACGATGTACTAGTAATTTAATTCGATTAAGAAAGATGTCTAATCCTTGATATTTTGAAATTCAATTTTCACTAATTTCGTTCCTTTTAATCCTATTTCTCATAATATCGCTCCAATAATCTTGTTAATATTTTCAAAATTAGGTGATTATATTCACTGAAAATCCATACCCTTACACTTCTAGCAATGAACTCACATTTACCTCTCCTTATGAAATTTGAATCTAACATTTCATTTTATTTTTACTTATAACATGAAAGATAACCTTTAAATTGTTATATTTAGATTTGGACACATCCTCGCATGCCCGCTGTTTATTTGCAGCACCAGACTTCAAACGTACACGCAAATAAACATCCCTTAATTAAACCTGTTTACATGTGATCTTACAATGGCGTGTAGCAATTACCAAAACGATATGATATTTCGCTGTTTCAATGGGCAATTAATATACAAATGACATATTCACATCTGTCGTAAAAACATTCCATAGACAAGTGGTATAACGAGAATGAAAATGCCTTAACTCTGAAGCCCCTCTTAATTTAATGAGCGTCTCAAAGTTGGCTTTACACCTCCGTTCCACCTAATTGCAGGCAGGCCAAAATGACACAAATTTTATGGCCTATTTCATCATGCTCGCAAGATCAAAGTTTTCTTAGGAAGTAAACACAACTCAAATGGTTTTCCTCTCTTCATGTGACTCTGAAGTGATTCTACATCTCAAGATGCTAGGGCGTTGACAGGATATGCAGTGGCACGAAATCCCAGCGAAATAGAACTGCAACAAGAATTATTTACACGTAATACATGAAGCATGAAGTAGAAATACGAACATGAATTTATTTATTAATTTATTATCCCACTGAATTCTTCAATAATTTGCATTTTTGGATCAATGACTGTAATTTAAGAAAATATTCGGCAAAAATATTTTGGCTATATAGCAGTTATTTCTGCTTCGCATGCACTCCATATTTTCAAAACTAATTCTAATTTAATATCATTCAATTTTTTTCGTCACTATTGCGAAACTCAAACGTTTATTTATTAAGAGAAAAAAGTAACAGGTATACAAACTTAATACTTAACCTAGTTAACATAATAAAGCATTTCAGGTAATAATTATTCACAGATGTAAAGGAAAGCAGGAACCATAATTGCTGACGTCGCCGAGCAATTACAGCATCGAGGACCCAGTCTGCGTTCAACTTTGAATTGAAAACTTAGAAGTGCGATTGCCTCCATTGAAACCGAGTTCTGTGAAACTAAACAAGATATATACAACTCAGATTAGTACTATATAGACTCTCAGGTATTCAATTATAACTCGTCGGCATTGTTTTGAGTGTTTTTCCTCGAGCGGCTGGGTAACTTACCTCAATTAAACAAGATGTGCTTAAGGGCCTCGATATTCATGTTGCAAGTTTTAGTTTGCGTGCAGTGAACCCTTATGAAAATTAAATTTTTCTAATCTGGAGCGAACTTTGTTAGTTGGTTAATATATTTTGATAGGCCTTCTAAAGCCTCTTCAGCGTGCGCCATCACCGTCTGAAGTCTCTTGAAAATTGCTCGATGGTCTCTTTTCGCACGTGTCTTTTTCCTCAGAAACTACCACGCGCGTAAACAACCCTGATGCAAATCTTGGCTGGCGCAATGGCGGCCACTAACAGGTCGAAGGTGAAGTAATTTTGATTTTTTGCTTCCTTTGTGGATTGATTTTGGAAGTTGATTTTTGTTTCCTTCCCAACCGATAACATGCAGAGGTAATTACAGCGGACAAGTTCGGTTAAACTTAATTAGATTAAATTGAAAATTTAGATTAGGCTATCACAGATCTGTGATATCGATTTGTTTTACAAATTTTTCACTTGAAGTCTTTCAAATCCTTCGAGTACATGAGACATTACACAAAATTATGAAATACTTGCTCGACAACAGTGATAAATTATTTGTGTAATTCTATATCAAATATATAAAAATAATTTTAGTTCACGTATGCGATTGAATCGAATTAAAGAATTTAAGTGCGAACTACAAATGCGAAGCATTCAAAGACAGAAATTATATTTTCGCATCCGGTTCATATAGTGGATTGACGAATTTTCCTATTTTTGCTCATAAAAAAATTTACTGAGCTCACTTGCCGGCCTACGTGAAAAAATTGATAAGATGACTACAAATTTCACCTCAAAGGGTTTACGATTAAATTCTTTGATCCGCGGGCGCGTGGTTACCTCAAATGCATGTTCATGAATAAAAAAAAAATAAAGATGACCGTAACGGCTAGGAGAACTATTGAAATTCTGTTAACAGATGCAAAGCTTGTGTGCGGTAAACCTCTTACGGTAAATTTACGAGCATTGTTTGTTATGCATAGAATTTCTTGCAGGACTTCGTGTTGCCGAGCGGTCGAAGTGATTCGATTTTGCTCCGTACGAAGCATATTCGAAAGTGTGGCTTATAGCAAATTTTATAGCACAAGGAATAATTCTTTATCCATAAATTCCAACTCACTTTATTTTATTCTGTACAGGCTGAAATTTATCCAAATTTCTGTCAATGGTACGATGTTGAAGAGAGACTTGGAAATTTTCGTATTTCAAAGCCTGAATTGTAGGGACTTTATTACTACAAAATAAACGCTACACTTATTGGTTAGTTTGTTGCAGTGCCTGATGTTAAAATTCCATTGGCTTAAAAAAAGAGGTGAAGAAATTTATCGCTTCCTTCATAACAAATTACTTAATGAGCATCAATATCGTTTCAGAGAATCAATTTAAAGAGTCAGAGAAAAATAACACATTCAAGACTAAGTTTAAAATTCAGGCAAACGCAAGATATGGAGCCAAAATCTAATATTTTCTGGCTGGGATCTCAATTGTCAGTTAGGGATGGAATTACTATCATTAAATAATTTATTGTTCATCTTATTCATGCATGGTAAAATAAAAATTAGTCGTACGCATATCAAACAGAGACTTTGTGTTTCTTACACTTTGATTTTCTTCTATCATCGTGATAGGTTTGAACCTATCAAACCTATCACTTTAATACACCCATCATTCAGTGACTCCAATTCAGCAACAGATGATAGGTAATTCTAACAAACCCTCTCATTATTATTTATATATTCATTCTACAACCCTCTAAAGTCTTTAATATTCGAAGGATAATTTCTTTTTCACCCCTGCTCTAGAGATGACTTAACCCTCCGTTACATACGGCAGTGATACACAACCCTCAAGTCAGCCTCTCAGTTCAGCGCGCCTCATATGAATGAAGATGTTATTCTCGGCAGCAATCTGCGTCTGCTGCTTGCTAAAAATTATTTTTTCGTAAGGTTTCTAGCTTACCTACAAATCCGGACCCGCCTGCCTCGTGGTAAAAGAACATCAGCTCCAGCAAAGTAGACGAGGATCAGATCCAAAAAACCAGCGACTAAAGGCGGATTACTTCGCATTATTTAGAGTCGGGATGCGGATTTGGCTTGTCGCGATGAAAGCGGGTGTCATCAATGAGATGTATAAATATTTTTCGGTCGCTTTCATCTATTTTTGTATATTAGATCAACTTGAGCCGACGGATTCGACATCTTGGTTACTGTAGTGTAATCCTAAGTTAATTTGAATAAAATGAATTGAAATTCATTGTATTTCAATAAAATTCTGTGTAGTTTTGTTTGTAAATGCATATTTCATGAAATCCAGTTTATTTCACTTGATTTTTATCGATCCTACGATTGACAGTCTAAATAAAGAAGTAATTCAATTATTTGTTACTGCTCAGCAAGGATAATTCTGACGAAAAAGAAACTAAAAGTGAAGGGGAATGGAGAAGACACATGAATAGAGCTACTCTATCCGGGAGGTTCATCTGATAGACAAGAATGCAGAGCCTCTGTACCACAAAAGTATTAAGTAAATCCTACTATTTGACTACAGAAGATGAGGCAACGTGCGGGCTTCGACAATGAGATTGCGTAGAGAAAGCTTCAGTTTACAAGGGCGCTCACAAGAGTGCAGACTTCAACATCGCCCGCACCGATCCATGTTAAAATAAAACTATTTTATCATGAATTCTTTCCTCTAGGTTATAAAAAATTGCAATTGTTCTGCTTTCACGTAGCTTGGATAAATATACATACGTTACACCCTTCAAATTTTCTTTTATCAATGCTTGATTATGTATATTTTTAGGATGTAGAAGAATAATTATACGAAAATGTAGGGATAGGATCAGAATTTTCGAGAACCCGACCTCGAATCACATGGCTGGCTATCTTGTTTCAGCCTCCTTGTTACGGCTGCTCGTCGCATTTGTGAGTTGGCTTAAGAACGCAATACTCTATAGGAAATTTTGTGAAACATATACAACGAGTGAGGCTGTCTCTATGTTAAACATGTTGAGCCGTTTGTTAAGTTCGCTGCACTATGCAATTTCCAGGAAGCGTTCTCTTCTACGCTTATTCAGCGAGGGTAAATATTCTCGATGGTAAATATTCTCTATATATAAATGCTGCTGTATTTTTATCGTGTATCATCGCATTTGATGTTCGCTAAGAAACAACAATTGCATTAAGCTGGCGTTGAATGAGATGGTTGTGGATAGATGTTCAGGTAAATTCGATTGAGAAGATCAACTTCTAATTTCAGATTTATTTCTTCTCTTTCTTTAATATTTGCTTGAATTTCAATGAAACACCGAACAATAAAAACAATGAAGAGATTGTTAATTTATCCGAAATGATCTTTGATGTAAAGGGTTTATTATCATTCCCGTTGGTTTTCAGTCTATTGTTGTTATTCCGGAATGGATTTCGTTGAACGGCGCACAAATGGTCGAGCTCCGTTGGTGTAACGACTTTCGTGCTACATTTTCGGGCGAACTGGATATTGCTGTATTATACTGTCTGACTGTGGTTTAAATATTCAGGCTAAACAAAATTCGAATGCTTAGAACAATTTCTCATTTAATTATTGCAATTTATTGAGCCAAATTTGTGCCTTTATAAAGTGAATCTTGCCAATTAATATATTTGAAAGTAGCTGTGAATCTAGTTTATTTTCCAACAGCAAGAAAATACCAAGGTGAAATTTTCGTTGAGATGTCCTAATTGCGTGTCACCTCAGAGTTTCGAATTATAAGCCGAAAAATTCTTGCTGAAAAAATCTTGTCTGCCACGTCATGCCGTTTAATTATAACTTCAAAATTAAGAAACAACCTCTTGCTCGTAGCTGCTAAAACATCGGCTGTCTTTGAACATAACTTGCATAGGAATACTGTCATACAAGGTATATTATACAAACAATTGGAGCCGTACTACTTATTTGCTGTACTTCAAACATACTTTGCTGCTTCACCAAGACTACTTTCTGCCGCATTCAATTTTTGAGCGTCATATTAGCTTGCATTGCGTTTCTCCATTAATGTAATATTGCTTGGCATCTGCATTCTAGTGATGGAATTTTGTCTCACTTTAGAATAGATCGACATCGTGAAATTAGATGGTAGGGCCTGTAATCATCATTCCTATTGTACCCGGAAAATATACCAGTCATGCGGTTACATGCGTATTCTAATATTATAGAGATAATTTGAACCTCGATTGTATAAGGAGCAATGCTTTGCCAAAATAGCAAATTCATTTACCCAGCCTACTAATATCAGGTTTTCTCAATTTTTTTTTCATTATTTTCCTTTCTTGTGTTTCTTGAATTTTTATTTATTAAAAGAAACTGATGCATGGTAGTTATATAAGGTTTTAGTATAATTTTTTTCATCTTTCTTATGCATAATTTGTTTTAAGATGATAGTCAGTTTGCAAAAATGATGAGCAGTGTTGGGGCAAGTCGTTTTTTGGGGGATTTATTTCACGCAATTTCAGATAGTAAATAAAGCCTTAGGATATTATCCTAATTACCAGTATTTTATCGTGAAGAAAATTATTGGAATAAAATAATACATCTACGGCTCCCCGAGAACTTTGATTTGCTGAGCAAGGAAATCAATTCCAAGGTATTCGCGAAACGAATTATCTTGACTTCACCAACTGGAACTCTTTTTCAGAAAAGAAGAAAAAATTATACGGAATGATTCTGCAGTTCAGGGAAATTGATGCTTCAGACAATAAACTTCGGATTAAATTGTTCTCACTCCGAGCCTTTCGTAAGTCTTACCAATTATTGTTGTTTTAATATTGTTCGTAATATTACGCGTGATTGAGACTGGCAATCGCTTGCAATTGCTTTGTTTGGAGATCTCGGCAGATCAGAGCTTTTCTTAATTCATGAAGGTAATCTCTGTTTGTTCCGAAATGGAGACAATTTTTTTGAGAGAGCACAATGTACTCGCACCGTAAAATACAGATCATCCCGTGTCGTATGTATATTAATTACTTTCGATTTAACTTACCAATTGCTTCATCTGATATTCATTATAGAAGGTGCGAGCTTCACTACTGGATGAATGCGCTTTTTACTATATTCTACCATGTTTCATTGTATGAGTAAATTATTTTCTATAGCTTTTTACATTCAGAAGTTTTCCTCGAATCGCCAATCATGTGCCCGTTTTGTCATGGTTGGACGATGGAAAATAATTGAAAATTTCATTCAATCTGCAATGAAGATACATTTAATAATTGTCTTTGCAAAATTTGATAATCTGGAATTGTTATTCGACGAAATAGGAAACTTGATTGATAATTAAGCGGTGCGCGCCTTAATTATTCGGCTTCTACTGCGAATAGTCTCACTCTAATCAATATGAGGTTTAATCATATGGACAATACTTTTGATTTAACATTTGTTTTCGCCACTGAGAAGTAAATAATTAGGTATTCGTCCGCAGCTCACTAAACAACGCTTAGTTTTACCTTTGCCGATCGCAGTTCACTAGCCTCACAAGGAACGTCGAAGAAAAAAAGTCCAAATGGAGATTGAACACTCTTATATTGCCCTATCAGGACCGTAGTTTTATCCGAAGGAGTTGCCGATTTTCAGTGAAAGTTATACTAATATTTTTGTAATTATTTTAAGAGTACAACTGCAGAAAAGAATATTATTGTGGTTACTTGCGCATATGTACAAAATATTTTGAGAAAAACACGACAGAAGCGTTCATAAAAGATAGATTCCTTCGGAATCTATCGTTGTATTCAATTTTGCCAAGCTGCAGCTTTTGTCGCTTCATCGATCAGAACTCCAATCCATCAATGACGCTCATCAGGGAACGCCCCTTATCATATAACGTCTGATCTGTAAACGCAGTTGCTCAAGAAACACTAATGCTCCGAAGGCTGTAGTTGCATTTAGTACGCAATTTCTCAGGGGAACGCCTCGGTTCAGAATAACTCAGCTTCTCAGTAAACGCTTTGCTTCTGAACGCCACCGACCAGGGAAACGTATAATACTCAGCAGAATAACGCCATCGCTCAGAAAATCACCACTGCCGATGGGAATGCCGCTGTTTAGAATAACGCAGCTGCCGATGGGAATGCCGATGCCAAAAAGAACACCGATACCACGAGTAACACCGATGCCCAGAGAAACGCTGATGCCGATGGGAAAGACGATGCTAAAGTTGCTGTTGCTGCCAAAAGGATACCAATGTTGCCAAAAGGAACTACGCTGCCAGAGGTTACCGCTGCTGCCAACAGGAACGACGCTGCCAGAGGTTACCGCTGCTGCCAACAGGAACGACGCTGCCAGAGGTTACCGCTACCAACAGGAACGACGCTGCTTAGGTTACCGCTGCTGCCAACAGGAACGACGCTGCCAAAGGTTACCGCTGCTGCCAACAGGAACGACGCTGCTTAAGGTTACCGCTGCTGCCAACAGGAACATTACTGCTTAAGATTACTGCTGCTGGTAACAGGAACGCAGCTGCCAAAGGATACCGCTGCTGCCGGAACGGATACCGGAACGACGCTGCTCAGACACCACCGTTGCGTGCGATAGGAACGCATTCTAAACATTGCTCGGCTGATGTGCCTCAGCTGCTCAAGATGCTCGGCCGACAGTCTTTCTAATCTGAGCGCTTCTTGCATTCAGAGCGCTCTTATGTTCACGCCTATGTCTGTTCCGCGCATTTATTTGACTAAAAAGATTCATTAATGATTGGAACAGTAAAGAAGTTTCATTACGGAATTTGCTGGCCTAGATGAAAATGAAGTCATTATAACCAAAAGAACATTCGTTGGATATATGCTAAAATGAATGGTTTCTTCAAACCACATGACGCAGTCATTTTCTTTAAGTTTATGTTGGAATTTTTTTAACGAGGCAGGTACAAGCACTACAAAATTTCAGACCAGACTACGCCTGCCAGCAAATTTGTGACAAAATTCCAAAATTGGTATAAATTACCTGCTTGGGGCGCCTCTCAACGCGGTTGTCAAGTAATTGTTTGCTCTTCTTTTGTCCTGTTAGAGAAAAATTCGCTCACGAGATGTCAGACGGCTTTTTAGGTTAACCGCAATCATACTGAAAAATTATTTTCATAATTATATTTTCCCTCTTGAAAATTCTTCCGTAAGGTAACATCCACCCACTAATTTTACGTTGCCTTGGAACAGCAATTTACGCGCTGCCAAGTAAATATCGCGTGATCAATGAGGTCGCTCGGTAATAAAAAGGAAGGCCCATTGAGCTGAGGTAATTTTTATCGCGAGGTGATTCTAGGAGGAGTTGTGCCTTTGAAAGGTAGATGCCTCTCATACATTTCCCAGGTGTGCAAGGCACCTGCAATTTACGTTGATAAAAGAAACTCTCATGCAGGTCTCATAATTTGCTTGCCCTTGGAGAGAATTTTGTCTACGAGGGGAAAACAAGGTATTGGACGATAAGAAAATTAATGTCTCTTCTTCACATTTCATGTTTTTTTATCAAGTTTCGAAAACAAATCAGTTATTTAAACGAAATTCTAATTATAATTAATTGATATAATGTTTACATTTGATATTTCATGTTTAGATTAACTAGAAGGATTCTGTAATGTCTACTGAAAATGTCCATAATATAATAAATTTAGGGCTTGACTTGTCAGACAAATGATAAATGGTTCGATTAATTTGACACTAATTAAAAAAAATACATTTAAAAAAAATTACATTTCGACCGTAAATACTGGTAATACTATTATGTCATTCTTCTAATTACGTCATCTTCTTCTACTTTTCATGAATTTCACTCGTGCTTTGACTCAACCAAACGAGTAAATTATTTTTATCAAAGCAAATTCAACAATCTATCCCTCATAATTTGCAGACGAGCGCAGAACAGAGCTAATTTTGCCATGCAGTCGACATACTGTAGCTTTTTATTAAATAAACGAGCTAGTCTATCACGCGTACACCACGAAATGAGCGACAGGCGTGAGCTAATATGTGCAACTTACGGCGAGCTTTGCCATTCGAAGGCCGCAAGATTGATAGCACCGCGCAATGCATTATATAGATTAATATTATAAGCGCAGTAGCTCGGCAGGTCGCACAAACTACTTGAACACAGCAGCAGTTTGTTCAGATATCCTGACATTCTGGGGGACAGAAAATCTCGTAAACCGTAATGAAATCGATTGCTGGCCATCACACCAGTATAACGAGTGTGTTTGTGATGCCCAAAAATAGGGATTAGTCATATATATTTTTTGGTTGTCTATATTCGAGTTAATGTAAGCTATGTAGTTAGAATATTGACGATTTACTAGGCAATAATAGCCCGCTCTGGTTTTCAAATAAAATATTAGAAGCAAACGATTTCTTCCATCAGTAACCCAAATACTCGTATCTCAGCTGAGTATAAAATATAGTTATCCGCTCCACAACAAAACCAATAGGATTACTAATTAGGCATTACTTCAAAAAAATTTAAGGCATTATTACTTTAAAAAAACTAAAATTATTTCTTATTTTGAAGGCATTACTTCAAAAAGATTTAAAATACCAGACTAACTCAATTTGTAAAACATTGTCACTGACGTTGCCCATGAATTATTAGGCGCCGGTCTCGGAGACATGCACAAGTTCTGCCAAACAAAGTGTCGCACAAATGGCGCAGAAAGCGATGCATATTAGGTTTGAGTCTTGGACATTAATTCCAGATCCAGCTCCTTTTTCGGTGACTTGATGGCTACGATGAATAATTCCGTACATTCGTACAACAAAAGAGTAAGCGTCTCTAACGTATTTACATGTAGCGAATCGAGGGCAGACCAATCAATTGTGTACCCTGTTGTCCGTCGATGCAGGCTATGCGCGTACGTTTTAGCGTTAGTATCGCTTCAAATCATCATTGAATCAGGAATTCAGTTATTCAGATTACGAGCGATACTGTCAGCAACGAGCTCTCCTTGCAAAATATGCATTTACATTAAATCACTCTTCTATTCCAGAGAGATACCAACTTCAGACATTGTTCTAGAGCGACGATTCGAAGCAAGGAATATAAATAATTTTCTCAACACCGACAGATGTTCGGCAGATTTTAAATATGGCTATTGTAGTATAGCTATTCTGAATGTTGAACTTAACATTTGTCGGTAAATTAAGCCCCTTGTTAACCAATTTTCAAAACGAAACGCCGTCTTCGAATCATTTAAAGTACCTCAACTGTTTAGTTAATTCAGTTTCAATTCAATTTAGCTTAAAAATTTAGAGATGTATTTTCCTAAAATATTAAAATCTTGCACTGCTTCTTCGTAGTTTGGTTTCGATACCTTTTGGCCAGTCCTTTCTCACGTCAGCTATTATATAGTTAATTATTATCTGAGACTAGAACACACGTCAACCATGATGGCGGGGTATATCTTTCCTTGACACATTGCGCTCCTTTGAACATCCTACCCTCTCTTTACCCTCAGTCGCAAAACTTGATAACATCTTTGCCTAGTTTGATCAACATGGCCAAGACGGCTCATCGCATTCTGTGCCATCACGACCTCATGCCCGCGTCAACCATGACTGGAGCTCATGACTTTGTGATGTGGGTCCAGGCAGGCATCGGCTACCCTTGCATTGGCTTGTCCTGACAAATTATCTCGTCTAACTCGTCTTAGTGACGCTAATGAGACATGAAGCGATTCCTGAAGGCATACTAATGACTTCCATCCAATGTTGATCTGTCAATGCAAGTGCAAATGTCCAGTGAGGTACAGTCTTGAACCAATACTACAGTGGGGCAACAGGTTTCATTTTTGTTTGATGTTTGTTAGTAATCTCACATTTTTTTCGACGGTGGAAAAGCAATAATTATAATTCTCAATATCATGCAATATGCAATGTCAATTTGTACGATATCATGCATGCAAAATTATGTAAAAAGCACAATAACATATAACGTAGCTTGACTGAGAGAAGTTGTTTAGTTTAATAATATTGGTTTGCATTCAATCATATATACCAGTCTTAATGACAGACTCTTTTCCTCATCGTTGTGCATGTCTATCATATTATTCTGTATTCTTAGTTCACATAGAAGAACGCAACAATGATAGAACAAAATGATTAAAAAAGACAAAAACATTCCTAATGAATGCTCTTCTAAGCTAAAAAAAACTTCGTAGGCGACCAATAAGGGAACCGCCAATACAAATTCTCCAATATGTTTACGGAGAAACATTCCACAATACGTATATATAGAATCTTCAACATGAGTCTAGGTAAATAGTTTACTGTTATAAATGATTTCAAAACGAACGTGCCTTCATCAAGTCTGCCCAGGGCATTTAGTAGAGTATATTTGACGCAGGCCGCGCGTTCAGACTGGCGCCTTATGAACAATGTTTGGGTGGTGGCGGGTGGCGGCTGCTCCCAGATTTAATGCCCTCAAAGGATACAAATTTGGTGCTGGGCGAGAATTTAGAGCGTCGGAGAAGGGGCACTGAATTCAGAGCATAAATTTATGCTCCGTTTTGATGCTGAAGTGAAAAGAGATGAAGCCTAACGAGTGCATTTGGGCTGCTTAGAGAAATGCGAGTTCCTCATCGTGATTTAGGATTTTCTCATGCTAAAGAGGTGCCGAGTGTCAGCTCTATGGGATGTAAATTATTCTTATACCACCCGTGTAGCCGAGGTTTTGGAAATAGGCCGTGATAAATCAGAAAGATAATCGTATCCATCAATTTCCTTAGTGGCAGAATTTTCATGGAATATGTATGGAATGGCATTATGAATTGGAAATCAATGCCCACTGTTCAGCATGAAAAATTTTGATGTTCACATATAATATAAAATATTGAACAATTTTATTATTATACTTCATGATGGTACATGAAGAAGTCCAATTTTATGCATTATTTACAAACTATCAATAAAGCTTCTGATTCCTTACCAATTGCTGATATAGTGTCAAATATGGCATGCACTTGACAATTTCTCTGCAGAGTGCTGCTCGATCGAATAGATGGATGGTTGAGCTTGATAGCTTCACAGAAAATCTACATTATTATGTTGGTGCATGCAAGTTTTGAGACAACCACTTTTGCAACCGACCATCATGATCCGAATCTGTAGCATTTTTTTTATTAATTGGTTGGGTAAGACGAAGATTCTGAAAACGCCCCCTTCTATTTTGACTTCCCACTTTTGCTGTCGAAGAAATAGATTATATTTTTACGATGGTTGCATTGTCTCTCTTCTTTTTCTTGGAAACGAGAAGCTATTCAAAAACATATCGTAAAATTTAGATTAGGCATTTAATTTTGAGTCATATATTTGATGTCACAATGGTTTCCGATATTTTCTATATATCCAGTTGTCTCGGATTAATGCATAATTGACACATCGATTTGACACGAAGCACTGCATGTATGTAGGGACACAAGAAATCTTTTATTGTCCGGGCATTCGCCAGTTGAGTCCTGCTCTAACGTTTCATCCTACAGACGAAATTCACGCCGAAAATTAATAAATCACACTTATTGATCGTCATGTACTCTCATCAAAAAAGACATACCAGAACTCTCACTTATTGATAAATGTATCCACTTTTAGCTGAAAATTTATAAATGTCAACGCTTAAGATGAAATCATCAACGTATTTATTGTATTTTTCATAGTCCTAGTCAGTAGTGAGTGAAGATTAATTTAAGCTAAAAATTCGTTCTCTGAGTAATTAATTTGAATTTCCGATGAAACTCTAACCGTCTGAAGTTCATGTTTTACAGTATTTCATAATTAAAAAGAGGGATGTTATCTAAATTAAATATAATATTACAGTAAAATCTGATAATGCAGGTAACAAATCTTTTTTTTTCAGGAATAAGTAAAATTTTAATTGAAAATTTTCATTTTTGTTAGGTTCATGAGGTGCGTTTGCTCCTTGATCCAAATTACTTCGTTTATAGACAGGATTGCGGAACTTTTGTATTTCTTTGAGCCTAATATAAATGATAATTCGGACTTCGCTGGTCAAAGTTCAGCTCATCTAATGGAACCAACATCGTTACAGTGCCTTATAAACTTTCTTCCATAGACTTTCCTGAGAGGCTCGTGGCTGTGGAATACATCTGTAATATTGTGCGAGACTTCGGCCTTATTATGTTTTCCCATACATGATTGAATTTTCTGGTGAGGTTTTGAGGTAGTCTGAAAAAAATATGGTAGAAATATTTCTCAAAAGTTTCCTATTTTTTTTTTTCAAAACGAAATACATTAATACAGCATTTATTTCTCTTTCGTGGTACAAAATTAAAAAAATAATAATAAAAGATGCAGATGAGATAAATCCAACATATTTTCAGCGCAATTTTATGCCGTCATGAGAGATTGTAGCACTCCGTAAAGATGAGCAAAAAAATTTCTTTCCATGGAAGGCAGACGAAGTCGATCACCACATGTTTATACTAAAAATATATAATCATTTATTTATTTAAATTTATAGTTAATTTATTTTTATAAATTTTATAATCATTTAATGCGATTTAATATGTAATTATTATCTTGCTATTTAGCTAAACAATTTGATTAATTTGATTGTACTTTTAGAGTATTTAAAGTTTATCTTGGTTTATTGAGACAGTAATTCACAACAACGACTCTAACTATCTCAGGGCTGAAATACTTATAAAAGAAAAATCTCGGATACCGCCATGAAAAATTTATTGAACCTAACTAACCGAAAATTTATACAAACTCTGATTTTTACGAGCGAGAAAAATTGTAGAAAAACACAGATAACTTTTGCCCTAAATTCGTCGTCCGACAAAGGACGACCACGAAAACAGCGATGCTATCAAAATTTTTAGGCTCCGTTAATTAGTGTCGCTGGGGCGACGGGGCAGAGACCAGCGCTAGAGATGAGAATGTGAGAAAATATTGCTGGAGGTTGTAGTCGTTATACCCTCCAATTATATTATTTTGCTCGTTATAAAGTATTGCAGAATTAGTGGACGCAGCTTCATCGAACTCGAGGCATGTTGATAATCCTGTAGCATTCGTTCTTAATGATAAATCCTATGTAAATAGTTATTGATCATTTTTTAAATGTGTATATAATACTTTTTACTTATATTATTATATATTTTTCATGCATAATAATCATTTGCCGCCTGACTGTAAGCAACTGTTACAAAATATTAATGCTTCATTATTTAATACCGGTGAATCAAAAGTTCACATGCGGCGTAGGAACTATGATATCAATAAGAAAATCTTCACGTATGCTGTAGGAGTACAATAACTCATATTGAACTTATGTCTCATATAACTTATATTCAGTAAAAAAGTTTTAAATTCGCGTCAAGATTAATGTTGTAGCTGGGATAGCGATTCATAAGTTTTGTGCTGGCGTGGATTTGGCCATTGTGGGGCGTGGGTGACTGCCTTCAAATGACCGACATTGGTGCGCGCGTAGCACCCAATGACCTGTGTCTTAATGCTAGACTTTATTGCGTCATCGCGGCTCTATCGCCCGAGCCCGCCTTTGACCTCGGTCAGGTAAACTTGAGTTCTTGACAACTTGAAAATTATCATCGGTATAGTACAGTGGGAACTTAATGTCAGTCGAAAGTAATGAATTGCAACAAAGAAAACGACAGATCGACACTTATATTTTTTTACGTACAAACCATGAAGGATAGTATTTTTATGGAAGGATTTTTCAGCGATCATTCACGACCGAAAAGGTCGGAGGCTATTATTATGGTATTAAGGAGGCTTTTGGATAACCATTATACAACAGGAACCTACCGACCATCTAAATACCTATTGAATTTGATTACTATTTTACTAGCGTTTGATCGTCAGCTTGTCATGGTCTCACTTTGTTCGTCAAAGCAAGGAAATAAGTTTGATCATTATAGCAAAATTTTATTGATACGCATGCGTGCTATCAGTTGATCCGATGCTCGCGAATTTAGCATCAACAGAATTCAGCTTCTAATAGCGCGCGTCGCACTCTAATGACCTGAAAAATAATGCCCTGTTTTGTGTCCTCATCTAACGTCCCTATCAGCCCCACCTGCCAATAAGCTCCCTCAAATGCCTGAAAATTTCCGCTAATTTGCCCTTATTTGGCCCGCAAAAAGCAGCTCATTGTTCCTGTTGAATGGCTCGGAATGCGTTCATCCTTAACAGGCTTGCAACGTCTGTGTTGCATAACGGAAATGCACGATTATCAGCATCTAATAGCTTCTCTCACCCGCAATGAATTATTTATTTTATTTATCTTAACAAAAGAAATATCGAAGGGTTTGAGTTTACTTGCTTACATACACGGTTCAAAGTCAAACGAATATTCAGAATATTTTGTAAAAAGTATTTTCCATGCCGGCTTCAATATTCTCCTATATAGTTCTATCGGAAATTTATTATGAATTTTATTATAATTATTATGCAGAGCTTCATTATTGAAATTTTAAAAGTTGTGGTTACAATGCGCTGCAGCTCGAATTATTTCGATTGTAAGAAATGCTTTAGGTTGGTGTGATAATTGAAAATTTAATACAGTTGAATTGTTTGAAAAATGTTGAAATGCATGTCCTTATAATTTAATTTGAATTAGACACTTTTTCTTATTATATTAGACGCTTATTCTCATTTGGTAATTATGTGCATTAGACACTTATTTATTAGACTTTCTGTTATTTCTTGTCATAATTCACTTAAATGTTTTCAATTTAAGAAATTGAAGTCAAATACTCAATTTGAAAAAATTGATAAATAGAATAATAATTTGTTACAAAGCTAAAATTCGTCTATTTTTTCAATTTATTTGCCTATTATTTAATAAACTAATATAATATGACAGTGGCTCAATCTCCACTGTCAACTGTTATTAATATTTTTTTTGTTCTTATACTTGCCCTAACAATGTTTGATGGAAAGAAAACGTGAAACAATTATGATGAGTGACTAGAATGCTGCATTACCGGTAAATGCTATTGTTAATAATTTTTTCGAACTAAATATTGCCCTTTGCTATCATAATTTCTCCCTTTCATTGTCTTATTTTTTCCTCCATGGGATGCTTCGCTTTAACTTCACGCAGATGTTCTATTATCGCAACGGGTGGCTAGTCTTGCCTCACAAAAGCTACAGACGCGTTCCGAGATGAGTCGTATTTTCTCAGAACTATAGAGCTTGTGGCGGTTAATTCGCTAGTTCAACGGCACGGAGCAGAGCGACTCGCGCGCGCTAGCGCCCTTGGCCTTTACCTTGCCCCTTGAAATAGAGCTATGTAGCGTTACGGTTTGCCTTGGAGGGACATAAGGTGGGACCCGCGCAAGGTCTAGGGTTAGTGGGGTGCAGTGGCAAATTTGTACACAAAGAATGAAAGAAATAGTGGCAAAAAAGATAAGTCACAAAATCCTAGTGGCAGGAAAATACCTTTGCAGGAGGAGTGGTGAGTGGTCCAATCCTTGGGCACAAGTCACGTTTCACAAGCACTTCACAACAAGGTAGTCACGAGGGGCCTGATGAGAACCCCGTCACCGCTTTACAAAATATGGTGAAGCCTCGAAACCTAATATGCCATATCCAACACCGACCTCCGCCGCCGATGAGAACCCCTTCCCAGCCTCATAAAATACGAGGAAGCCTTCACATTTTGCTCTACGCATGACGGAATATGAAGCTTTCTCTCCTTCATTGCCTGATTTTATACGTTGGACTGACTGACTGTCGGAATATCGACAGTCATACCGTATTTAGTCGTTCACCGTTCTTCAAATTAACAACTGAAACCAAATCATTTTACCTAACCTACATTAACTTTGGGAAATCAGCTCATCACCTCAGAGTGCAAAATTAAGTGACATCATAATATTTCTATCTCCATGCAAAGAAATATCTTAGCTCTTCAATCGCTATATAATCTTCCGTGGTAAAATCATTAATTAAATCCTCATAATTAACTAAGAGGAATCATCCATGATCAGTCTAGTCGACCACCCCACCAGAGGAGCCACCAGGGGTCCTCGCTGCGTTGAGCGGATGTCGTGCAGCGCCCCACAGAGGGTTCGAGCAGCCAATGCTGGGAAGTAGATAATTTCAATCGTGAATTTCAGAAATGATTATATCTTCACACGCTATGTCGCACTTGATTCTCTTGAGGGAGTGGGAGAATCGAACATTGAAGACTCGTTACTGACATTTCCGGAGAGAGTGGTTTTCCCTAAAATACTGGAAGTGCATCTACTGGAATTCTTCTGGATCTCTGTTTTAAAATTTTTATGTGTTTTTTCCTGACTCTGAATGATGAACCTGATTTCAACCACAATTAGCGAGTCAATCCAATTGTGAATGTGACCATCTCCAGAAAAAATTCTTTTGAATTTTTAGTTAATTTTGACCCTCTCCCAGACAACGCGAAAAATTTGTTTCTATTCTATTCATGTTATAATTATGAAATGGTTAAATAACTTTCACTGCGTCATGCTTTTGGAGAAGTGAAGTAACATTACCGATGATTTAATAAAAGTCAGGATTCACAAATAGGCCCTTTAAAGCTAAAATTTAGTGAAAATTTTAGATTACTCATTTGCCGTTTCGAATAGATGTGAACCTTACGGAATCTGTGAACGAATCCCTGGGTTACCTGATACAAAGCTGCGACGTGTTGGTCTTCACGAAGGGCACGGCCCCGAGTTCCTTGAGGACCGCGACGACATCTGCGTCCATAGGGGCGGGCTGACCCACCTTCTTGAGCAGCCCCAGCGTGCAGTCCAAGCCCTTGACCATGACGTTGTCTTTGACGCTGACGGGAAGCCCGTGAAGAGCACGTCTCTCGTCTGGGGCCAGCTTGTCTAGAGACTCGGCCCATGCCTGTGACATGTTGGGATAATTAAAACACTATCAGCTCATGTCTGCAACAAGTGTAGGCTGATTTACTCTATCATGCAGCCATCAATGTAAATTGTGGAAAGACAATTAAACACTATCATAACTCATGGAAGTCTCGAACAAATTTCCCAGCTACTCGTACAGCTCCAACATATCGGTGAGGACAGAGTTGACAATTTGCTCGTTTCTTCCTGACTCACGGAATCTAAAGACTGGAGCCAAGCCTGTCATGACGATGATGGCTCAAGTGCTGGAAATCTCGTTGGTATATGGAATGAAAGCCGTAACTTGATTTGAATCTCAACTCTATCCCCGGAAATCAATCATCAACTGGTGCATATTTCACTGAGAACCCAAAACAGAGATTGATAGATTGGCTCAACACTGTTGATCGAGCAAATTAGATCGTGATTTGGAAATCTCGATGGGTTAACGTTGTGAAAGTAGCGACAACCTGATTGATTTTGTTCACAATTTATCACCTGGAAAGTTTTACTACAACACACCCCATGAAACTTTTACATCATGAGATCGCGCGTCGCACAGGAAAAGGAAAACCAACGGAAACCATAAGAGGATTTAAAAGATTTTGAGATATGAATACTCCTCAAAATTCTACTCATAAATACTGTATAGTGCCTCACAAGCGCCCTCTGGAGGTTTATTATATTGGAGTTGTACTTTTTTTCATACCTTTGCGTCAGGGATGAACTCTGTTATGCAGTTAAAGCTCCTTGCCAAGTCAAGAGCCTGCACAGAGAGAATCACTTAAAAATACCACTATCGCCTTCAAATCGTAATTTTCGATTCCGCAACATTATTATCACATTTTTCAAAGTAGAGATAGGTTGCTAGTAAAGTCAATGTATTCAAATGAAATATTTCGACGGCACAGAGCGCAGCGAGACACGCGCGCCAGAGCTCAACTTTGCCATTGTCACACACGCTCGTTACCGTATCCTGTTTTTGAGGGTTGAGGTAATAATTGTGTTCAAACTTGTCTAAAACATAAACGGCTCGATAGATTTTCCTGAAACAACTTTTAATCGACGGTATAATAAAAGTTCTTCAAAATTTAAGTGAGGTCATGTCCGAAAAAGTGCTCCTCCCCAAAAAAGGGGGTAAAGTTGAACTTTTCCTGAAAAAAGTGACTTTTCGGCAACGCTATGATTACAAACAAAAAAAAAGAGTTCAAGTAGCCATTGAGCATCAACAGTTCCCTCAAACTTGAAAACTTCAATCCAAACTTGACGGTCAAAGTTGAACCAAAAGGCGTGCCATTTTTTGGCGTTTTTTTTACTTTTTACGGCCAAACCGTAAACATTTTCAATTTTGACCATAAGGAATCTCTCCGTCTTATCAAGACGCACAAGATGCTGAAATCAGATCTTGAACAAATGTGAAATTGAAAAAGTTATGACGAAAAGTTTGAGCAGCTTTTTTCCAACTTTTTACTTTCCTTACTATAACTCAACGGAAAATGCATGTAATTTTTTTCACGATTTTCATCATAAAATACTAGTCTATGTTTTTTAATTTTTTTAAGGCCTCCCACACTCACCATTCCAACAAAAAAAAAGGGAATTGATTTTATTAATTAAAAACGGAATGGTTTCATGTCAATGATCAGGGCCCCGATCTTAACGCCTCTGATGGTGGCCTACACCTACTCCGAGGGTCACTGAGCTGTGACGCGAGCGAGGAGCGGGCCCACGTCGAACTTTTCTCTGACTGCTGTTAGGATGCTAGCTGCATTGCCTCTCTGCACGGCCAAACCCAACCTTTGCTCCAACCAAAGAGTCTCTCTACGTTCGCCGGACAATTCCGTAATGCGACGGCCAATCTGTGATATTAAAGGACCAGTCGTTTCACCATATGTGCCCGTCGTTTCTAATGCGACTGGCTCGAAACGAT
>NW_025938174.1:0-39471 GCF_000764305.2 Hyalella azteca | reverse complement strand
GATGATGTTAGATTAGAATAGGTTAGGTCAGGTTGTTGAAGGTTGGGTTAGACTAGGCATGGTATGGTTAGGATATTTATGGCTAGGTAAAAGTATTGTAAGCAAATATGAAAGACTGTAATGACACACACAAGAAAAGGCCACAATTTGGGGAATAGTTGTGTGTATTGTGAAATGTGTGGCAATAAGAAGAGAGATAAAGAAAAATATAATATAATGAAAAAAGCGCGTGATCTGGTTGCAGGTTCTCCTATATCTTATCACTTCATTTCCCACACGCGTTGCATCATCGAACTTTTCAATGCATGAATTAGAATTCAATTTGTTTAATTGAGAATGCATAAGCTCACTTTTGAATCTAGAATGGGGAAGTAAATACATCCTAATATTTATATTTTCGAAAGCATAAACTGTTAATATAATGTTAATTATATTTCTTCGAAACCAATAAGGCTTCATGAACGAATTGGTAGAAAGAACCTCGTGTCTCTATTACCAAGTGACCATGAGCGGCATCCATTACGCTATCTTTTAATGTTTGGTACTGACCATTAATGGTTCAACCATGAATTGTCTCGCCGCAGCTCAAACTTAACATTAGGCTAACCGGTTGCAGTGCAACCAGTGTTGAGAAGTACGTAGCAGAAAGGGCAGTAAAAGTGTACTAATTTTCACTAGTCGATAGTGTTTTGCATGCATGAAATAATTGATGTAAGCCCAATGCTGAATAATGATCTTCACAATCGTTATTCAGCATCAGAGTGGACTGAAAAGTCCTAATAATGCCTGTTTTTTATTCACTTAACGATTTTTTTATTCGATAAACGTTCCTGATAAATCTTGAAAAGTTTACTGGTCACTTATAAACTTGCAAAGTAGTCTCTCAACAGTTTTTATGAGTTATATGTAACGTTTACCAAGTGTATGAGAATACTACTAGTTACGCGTTGTGATTCTCAGAGAATATAAGCTCTCAATTTTAGACTCCTCACGTTTTAAGGCATATTTTTACACTTTTCTCTTCTCTTTTTACGATAAAGCTTTAAAATCATACATATTTTCTGCAAAGAAATATTTTAAAGTGCATATCTTCTCCTACAGCTGGCGACAGCAGCAGCATCCACATGAGCAATGTGACTGGCAAGCACAGCAAGTAAGATGATATGCTGTAGCTTTATTGTAGCACAATTGTAGCAGTTTCAGAATTTATTAGGCCATGGGCCTGTCGCCGATTCATAAAATCGCAGAACAATTAACATATTGTTACGGTCTCTAACCCGCAGCTCAGTGCTTCAATTATTTTGCTTTGCTTAACCGCCCGGTCTCCCCACCGATATAGACCAGAAACTAGCGCACAGAGCTGGGATCGAACCCGCACCTATCTTCTTTAATTCTGGTACACTGGACTGTAACCATTGGGCCACCCTGTGGAAAATAAATATAATAAATGGCGCCGAAATAAAATATATTAAAAAAATACATTTAGTTTATGGGTGTTTGATTATGAATCAAGTGTAAAGGGTAACAAGCATAGGTTGCTATGCTGAGAAACGTCATATCTCGGTTTGACGCTTTCGTTTCAGTAAAATTGTCATGTTTGTAAGATCAATTTTATCCGCAATTACAACTTTATCGTAGTTCAAAATCCTTCGAGTTGACCATCTTTACCTTGGCTCTCTACCTGTGGTGAAAAAACGGACGGTGAATGTCATTTGAAAAGCTCAGTCCGCCGTGCTGTTCATATGACACGGATTGGACAATTCAAATTATAATAAAAATTGAAAATGACTATAAAAATTCATGAAAATTTTTGAGAGTAGCAATAGTGTTACAGAATGTCTTGCCGTTGAAGCTCTGACTTTTGCAAACTACCTCTTGTCTTTGCAACTCTTGGCTGCTGGAAACTCAGCTCTACTATTTCATGAGTAATTTGGTCTAAAAATCTTTCAATCGCGAGAAAAACAAGTCGGATTGCAATTTTTCATTAACCCTGATAAGGAAGAATTTAACTCAAAGAATACTCATTCTTGAAGATATTATAGCGCATGTCGCACCGTGACAAATTTGCTTGCTTTCCCCACTCAGAAATTTACTCAAGATTTTAGAAATTGTTCAGAAATTTATTCTGAACGCAGACAGAAATTCTGATAAAATTTAATGCACAGGATGGACGAAGGTGACGACGATGGACTAGAAGTGTTTCCCGACATGGCGGAGTTCATTGGTGACGATGACAGCTCGGCCGTCATATCTCCCTACGACATCATCACCCGCACCCTACATCAGGTGATATGCAGCTACATCACCCGCACCCTACATCAGGTGATATGCAGCTGAGCCGCGAACCCAGCAGAAATAGCCGAATTATTGACGTGCGACTCAGCAAAAGTGTCGACGCAGGTTGCATCCCAGCACAAACACCTCCCATTAGAAAACGGGAAAACCGTTAAGCCATCTGGTCTCTTACCATCCCCTCTGTCCACTCCAACGGGTTCAATTTGTTTTTAATCTGAACCTTGTTTCATGATTGTAGCGCTAATAGAACTCGAGATATGATCTTTCAGAGTTGACAAGAATCGAGCAGCTTTCACCAAAAGTGCACCCAAACGGCACATCTCTTGAGGTACGTAATGTAAGTTTATTGTGCAAGCTACGTATTTTTGTGAAACTTACCTGATTACCTGCTTCAGCTTTTTGGCACTAATTCGGTGAAATAAAAAATTAAAAAAGTCCCATTGGAAAATTTTTTTCATTCAACACCAAAATTGCTCAGTGAAATTTACTCACCTCTTTCCTTATTTCAGATTTTTTGGCTTTTTCAAAGGACTATAACTCGGATGCGATTGCGATTGTGGAAATTTGTACAAATAAAAATTAGTAGAGAATTAAATTCCCGTTTCACGGGCCCCAAGCTCACTGCTCGGGGCCTTCTCTTGCCTCCGTTATTTTGTGACAGATATTTGCAAAGTTAACTCATATGGGATAAAGTTAATACATTTTTATGTTATATTGTCATGAATATGGTTGTTTGAGGCCGGAGTTCGCCTTTCCAACACGTTTATAGAGTGTTGGAAATGCGAACTCCGGCCTCAGACATCCATAAGGCAATTAGAGAACATCATTGTTTTCATGTGTTGTGTGATAAACATAGGTTCCTGGTGTTAGGTTCAAGCAAGGAACAAGTTCATTTCGCGTCCACATATGTGATGATGGTTAAATTAGGTTAGGTTAGGTAAGGCTAGGTTAGGTTTAGTTAGGTAAGGTTAGGTAAGGTTAGGTTAAGTTAAGTTAGGCTACGTAAGGTCAGTTCAGGTTAGGTTAGGACAGGTTGGGTAAGGTTAGGATATGTTATGCTGGGTTCAGTTTGGTTAGGTTTTGCCTAGGTAAAAGTAATGTAAGATTGTCTTAAAAACTGTAATAGCACACAGGAAAAGGCCACAATTGAGGGATTGCAGTGTGAAGTAGGAAATGTGTGGCAATAAGAAGAGAGATAAAAAAATGTAGATATATAATAAAAAAATCGCGTGGTCTGGTTACCGAACAACTGGCACGGAAAGTGGTGACATATTCCAACCTGGATTGTGTTCATAATTTTTCAGATAAGGGAATCACGGGTCGACTCTGTAAATATTTTAGTTTGTAGGCTGGAGTATTGCTGTTCACAGAAAGACAACAGTAAGGCCACAGAAAATGACTAATTTTACCCCACAGCACTATTGGGCGCATGCCGAAGGCCAATTTGCCCAATTTCACACTTTAGTTCACAGTCATGTATGTGGGTAAGCACGCGGGTGGGTTAAGCGCCCTAAAAAGTCAAGTGCCTAAAGTCATAGCGTCGTATGCTCAAAGCCATCACTTAAGCATGCTCAATTTATCTACACTTCCAATTGGGGCAGGACTCAGCGCATATAAAACCAACATAGCAGGTTTGCATCAGAACAGGACATGCCGGCCTCATACATGTGATGTTGGCTGCGCACCCTAAACCGACAGCGCCGGGAGCGACCATTTTCTGCAGGCATGCAGCTCACACACGTCTCCCTAAACGCGACATGTTGGCTCTACGCAACTTTCCTCCTGAGCCTTTCTGCCTTTCTTAGCAAAGACTGACTTTAGAATCTAATCAAGTGTAACTGGTAACAACTTCTAAACATTGGCTGTGATGATTTCACCTTTGACTGGTAGGACTGCAGGACTGTCACGGCAGACAACTCTCCCTTTCTGAGCTGCAGCAGGAGATCCGAGGGCTGCAGAAGTAACACGTCCCTGCGCTGCTTCGTCAGCAGGACGTCTTCCCCTCCACAGGATATGAGCTCCTTTTCTAGAGCAAGCCTGTCTGCCTGGACCTTCTCTCGGTGCTCGCGATATCTGTTTAGGAATTTAAATTCAGTTAGTTAATTTTAATCCTGCAGCTATTCAGCATTGAGCTATTCACTTTCATCGAATCTACCAATTGACGACTGGGATTTACAGCTATCAGATATCCGGTTGTATGCAGTGTAGGATAATGATAAGTCTGCTATGTCTGGAGTGACCATATTAGAAGTTTTTCGCACTCATAGCAGAGGAATACATCAAAATACTGTCAGTAAACGTTGAATCTGATCGACAAGTGTTGAATACAAATTTACCATCATTCATCATTGGCACCATCGATCTGAATGATGCTATGGAGATCACAATAAAACCACCCCGGCCAATAAGCTGTTATCTCATAGACTTCATGAAATAAGTGTTTACCCGCGTTTATACCATTCATATAAACTTTATTCATATTATTTTTGATAATTTCTATCACAAGTGGCGGAAGTTCCTGTTGATTACTTATATGATTACCTATTCTACATATGATTTACTTTCATTTTATGTCAGTTCTGGATCTTTGAAGAAGAATTTTTTTTACACACAGCTAGATGAAGGCTGCTTTAAAACGTAAACAATTCAAACAAAGTCTGATGGACATAAAGTTATTTCGAGAAGATACAATTTTTGTGGTGAGAAATTTCAGGAAAGTGTTTTGAAATAATAATGCCAGTCAGATTTCCTAACACGTCTTGCATTTAGTTCCTGGACGAAAAAACTAGGAAAATTACTGGAATTATTTATTATTAATCCAGGCTAGCTAGGGCTGACCCTACATTTGAGCACACCAGGTTTTCGAAATCGAAATCTGAATTGCACTCACCTGTCCTCCAAGGAACTTGACATGATGATTGGATTAAGAAATTTATTTTGATTACAACCTCAAGCCCTGTAAAATAAATTCATAAGCATCGACTTCGATATGAATGCCGTTTGTAATGAAGAGATAAGAAACACAAATAATTTGAGGCAAGGTCGAATTTTTATCCGGAATATCTTTGCATTTTTGTAACGCCCACCATCAATCAATCATTTAAATCAATACTCAAAAATGGTCAATTAAATATTACTTGGAAAGTATAATTGTGGCAACGATAACTGAGAACTTAAATAATAATGAAATATTCTTCCACTGTTGCAGTCTTATAGTGAATTTTAAACTCAAGCAGCCAAGTGAACTACGACTCGATTTTGTTATAATTAACATATGTTTGTCATAATTAACATGTTATACAATTATATTTATAATTAAAGTCGGGAATTTTATAAAAATTGCAGAGCAAGAATTCATATGGCTCTTGATAACGACGTCCGTGCATCGGTTACCGATGCCAAAGAAGTTCTAATTCAAATTAAGGGAAAATTTTCGATAAAAACTTCAATGTTGAATCATTAATTCTTCAGCGCATCTATCGTATGAGAGAAGAACATCATAGAGCTTTATTTTTTATCACAAAAACGCATTTATACCACCAGCTTCTCACAAGCAAGAAGTTCTTAGTAGATTTATTAGAGTACCATAATTTATTTTGCCAAAACTAATTAAAAATCGAGGATATTAATACATTCGATTTGATTTGCCCAACTTTTATCTCCATTAGTATGAAAAGAATGTAAGGACCCAGTGAAAATATACAGACGCGGCAGCTCCTGATTTGGATTACCAGAACTGGGGCGACTCTAAATTTTCTTAGGGGATATTTTTCAAATAGACAAAAACTCGGTAAAATAAACAAGATTTTGTCCGCATATTGATGCGATTTCTTACGCTTGTGTCAATCATCCTGACCAAGATCGGCCAGGCAAACGATCGTATCACTGCTACTACCACTCGCTGCTCGTACTGTGGCAAAGAAAGTGTGTCACTATATGTACAATGCGATCCATTCGTTTCTCTTAGAGAAAAAGAAGAATCATCCTTGAATATTATTAATTTAATATTATATTATAATATTAATATTATGATATTAATTCATACTACTCTTCAACTAGAAGAATGTACTATTGGTACTCCCGAGGAGATTGCTTATCACCAGCGATCGTCCCACTCTAAACTACAGCTCATTGCACAAAACAGCCCACACATACTAAAAAACGAACTGAGTTGAACGAACACATACTAAAAACGAACTGAGTCAAAAACGAAAAACATGTTGTCCAAAAAGTTAAATTCTCACAAATAGCACGAGAAGAGAGCGTACGTAGCATTGATATGCTTATTAACGTGGCAAAATGGGTTAGGGTTAGGATGATATACAGAAGTGAAAAATGTGCATGCATGAGATCGAGATTATGATCAATTTACGCAGCGTGACAGGTAACAGGGATAGGAATGAACACGTACAGGCCTGATTCATTTCGTTTAGGACTTGGTTTGGAATCCATTCAAATAAATTGCTGCAGTGACTTAATCATTAACAATGATAGCTAATTTCATGTCAGCAATTGACGGGTTTGGATTACGTCTAATAGCTACTGGTCGGAAGTTACTATTTAATATTTTAGTGCGAAATATGAAAGATTGATAGTCTTGTGTTATCCTGATCATGTGATAAATTTTCTGCGGTATTTGAAATCACTCATTCAAATTAAAAATTCATCTGTGGTTGTAATCCGACGACAAAATTTACGCTACATGATCAAAGGCTTCACATCAAGGACAGACAGTGAAATAATCACATAACCGCGTAGATATGGTTCACAACTTGGCTGTTCAACTGAAAAATAACAGTATCATCTGTACAAATCGAATTAATGATAAACTGATACGTAATTTTTCAGGTCACGATAGGACGAGCGCGTCATCTGCTGCAACCGTTGCGATCAGTAAAGAACA
The DNA here is from genome assembly GCF_000764305.2 of Hyalella azteca. Classification (NCBI taxonomy): domain Eukaryota; kingdom Metazoa; phylum Arthropoda; class Malacostraca; order Amphipoda; family Hyalellidae; genus Hyalella; species Hyalella azteca. The sequence continues at coordinate 32,273 of NW_025938174.1, read as the reverse complement.
ACTGTCGCTCTGTTCCGAGCCTCGGTGAGAACTGGGGCATCAGGCACACAAGTTATGTTGTGATACTCTTTGGTACCAGAGATGTAACTAACTGATCTTGGAAGTTCTTCCACGAAACTATATACTCTTTGATACCTGATATGTAACTAACTGATCTTGAAAGTTCTTCCACGAAGCTATATACTCTTTGATACCTGAGATGTAACTAACTGATCTTGATGAAACTAACTGATCTTGAAAGTTCTTCCACGAAGCTATAAACTCTATGGTACCGGTACCTGAGATGTAATTAACTGATCTTGAATTAATTAACTGGTCTTGAAAGTTCTTCCACGTTGGTATAATCTTTGGTAATAAGGGCGTAATTAACCGATCTTGACGCTCTTTCATGGTCCAATTAATCTCGAAAAAAGATTGTCTGTCATTGCATGGTCCGTGTAGGACGTTATGCTTTCAGGGTCTTCTTGCATTATTAAAAGAACCGGAACATATTTTATTTATCAGAAATTTATTTACTCTGCATCTGACCATTACCGTATGAATTAATCATCAAATACAATGCTAAAATATGAATTTTAAAGAAAATGTTCCTATTAATTGAACAATAATTTCAAGGCTCATTTTAAATACTAATTCATTAGTATCGAAAGGATTTATTCACATCACCAACATGAATTAGAATATTGATAAATTATCATTTAGCACTAGGTGAATGAGTATGGTAAATCTGAAAAAGTTTATCGTTCACTTTGAAAATTTACCGTTAAAATTAACAGTTTCCAACGTAATTTTCAAGTCTGAATAATCAAACTAATTTTCTTTCTCAGCGGGAGTGAAATTCATGAAATTTTTGTTGATCCGGAAATAAAGGCGCAATTGATACTCAAATTAGTGCTGGTGTAGGTCGAAGGCCAGCCGTTATTCATGGGCTTTCAACGATTCAATGAATCATTCTCTTAATTGAATATCCATAAGTCATCATTCTCTCATAATTCTTATTCTAGCCACAAATTTGCTTATTCAAAAGTAGCATCATTGCTGTCAATAGTAAAACAAACTCAAGTCAACTGACTATAAAATTTGAAAAGTTTACTCAGAGCTAACTTAAAACCCGCATCCAACTCTTCAAAATTACGTTATATTTTCTTTATGTATCCATAGAGCATTCTTTTTAGCTCTGATTAAAGCCAAGTAACTCAATGAATATGGATCTTTACATTAAATCATCTGAGCTATTTTCATGCTTTCATTTGGTAATCTTCGCCACATTCATCTATCAGTTCACTATAGTATGTCTTATCGTTTACACTTTTCATCATCATTATTGCTTTGAAAATAGTTTCGATGGTAACCCCCTTCCGTTACTAAAAAAAACTTTAATCCAATGCCATCAGCGACTTTTTACAATCATTTAAATCAATTTTGTTGGAAGCAGCGAGATATTCAAGAAGAGGTTTGCGCCTTGTAGATGGACATTCCTCCATGCACTATATTTTCTCATCACTCCTTATCATCACTCTTTATTATCGCTCTGCTTCTCCTATCTGCTCAATTCGACGAATAACATATTTGCTGAACATTTGATATTGTAATCTTTTCTGTCGAACATTTAGAGTCAAGACATCGTTCAGAAAAATTCGTTGTACTCGGTGTCTAGAAACTAATCTAAGTTAACGGTTCGAAAGTTAATCCTTTTTGTAATAAAAACAATATTCATTTGTTGATTTGCATCTGGTCATTGTTTGTACGCATTTCAACAAGAAAATTCTTCCATCTAATGCTAAGTAGTTTTATATATGTATAAATGTGTATACACACACAGCTATAGAGTCACTTCCACATCAAAAAAGATGTTATAAGATGGTTGTTGAGAACACTCATTCTACGCAATATTGGTTCATAAATTAACCGCAGAAATTTAATGTGATGTCAGTTTTGGACCCACCTTCTGCAACTGTGAATGAGTACACTCAAAGGAATGAGAGGGACTGTCCGAATAGAGATGCATTTTTTACATTCGTGTTACCACATCGTGACCAATTTGAAGGGCGAGTCAGTGATAAAAGGGCGAACCCGGGCGACGTCTGCTCTCTGATTTTCATACTGATTAGGAGTTAGTACTATTCTCATGGCAACACAAAATCCCAGAAAATGGTTGTAACGAGCATCAGGAAAAACATTTTTAAATACATACACTCCTGCATAAATAAGAAAGACACCGTATTCAACTGCTTTCCAATAGGACAAAGTTTTCATTCCTCCCACCATTTTCCTAGAAAATTCTGATGGGAGACAAGATGCGAAGCTTTCAATCCTATTGTCAAACTCACTACTCGTCCAACTTGACCTTCTCAATACAAGTTTATTCATTAATAAAAGATCTTTAAATTATAATTATAATCATTTAATAACAATAGGAAGAATTAAATTGTTAGTTATATTATTATTGTAAACCGTAATAGTAGACATATCCCTTATTTAGTGCCGAGGGTGGACTATTACCATCCAAAACAGGCGCTGTGAGCAACGGTTCCCTATAAAATTTTTCTTAGTTTAAACTTGATATTAATAAATATTCGAGCCGAATTGCTGATTCTTGAGTGCATATAATACTGAGGACCAAGATTTAGATAAATATTTTTGGCGGTCAGATTTTCAGATATAAGATGAGTTGGCAACAATATCCCTGATGCCGTCGTGCTTGCGCGATAGGTAAAGATATAACGTGAAGATAGTATGTATTTATTTGATATTTTTTATATTTTTATATTTTTGCAACGAAAGCGCAGATGTTGTCATCAACAAGGAGATTAAAAGGCCAATCGTTGTTATCTAGTGACCGGTTATTATGATCGTTATCTTCAAGCAGTCGATGCAGTCAGAGTAAATACATTGCTGGAGTTTATCTACACTGAAGAAAATGAATAGGTTATTGTGTATACATAACGACACACTTTCCACGTAGGAATTACACGGCCTTTTCACGGAAAAACTAGGGAGAATGATCCACACAAGGCAAAAATGTTCATCGTTATTCAGAAGCATGAGCGTTAGGCAACGGTTGGTCACCCAACGCATAGGGGTAAGCACAAATTTCAATAATGATTAAGTATGAAAAATAAAGTCTTTTAAAAATCAAGAGTAATTATTTTAAATTTAATTCAGTATGACATTCAGTTCGTTTAAAGTCTTTCAATAATGGCAATGGGATAAAAATTGGCACGGGGATAAATAAATGAATAGACCGTAGTCTGGATAAAGTTTTAGAAATATTTTTGCAGCAATCGTGTTGTTGCCTACGGCACCTTTCCTAATTATGTATTTTCCTCTTTAAATATCCATCTTTGATTGTTTTCTAGAATCGATTGGCCTGAAGCTTTATAATATTAATTTCATTTATATGATAGATTGAATTTAATGATTGCATCGCCCGTCGTGCAAATAATCATTTGAGTGCAAATGCATAGAATAAATTATTAATTGGATCGCTAGCTGGGGGAATCAAGGAGACGGAAGACCAACAAATGAATTTTGTTTTTATTACAAAATGGTTAACTTTGGAACTATTAGCGTAGATTAGTTTCTATAGACTCCGAGTATAATGAATTATTTCTGAACGACTATAAATGTTCGACAGAAAAGAATACAATACCCTATGTTCAGCACATATGTTATTCATCGAATTGAGCAGATAAGAGAAGCACATCGATGATAAAGAGTGATGATAAGGTGTGATTAGAAAAAAATAGGGCATGGAGAGATATCCACGCGCTAGGCACAAACCTCTATTTGAATATCCTAATGTTTCCAACAAAATTGATTTAAATGATTGTAAGAAATTACATGATGGCTTAACAATAAAGTTTTATTAGTAACGGAAACTGGTTACCATCGAAACTCTTTTCAAAGCTCTAATAATGATGAAAAGTGTGAACGATTAGACATACAATAGTGAACTGATAGATGAATGGGGCGGAGATTACAAATGAAAACACGAAAATATATCAGATAATTGAATGCAAAGATTCTGATTCATCGAGTTAGTTGGCTTTGATCAGAGTCAAAAAGAATGCTCTATAGATATTTAAAGAAAATATAACGTTATTTTGAGGAGTTGGAGACGGGTTTTAAGCTCTGCGTAAAAATTTCAAATTTTATAGTCAGTTGACTTAATTTTGTTTTATTATTGATAGGAATCTCTTTCGAAAAGACAAATTAGTGTCTGGTATAAAAATTATGAGAGAATGATGAATTACGGAAATTAAATGAAAGGAAGTATTCAGTGAATCATTGGAAGCCCATAAATAACGGTTGGCCTTCGACCGTACAACAGTATCAATTCAGAATCAATAGCGCCATTATTTCCAGTTCAACAAAAGTTTCTTGAATTTCACTTCCGCTAAGAAAAAAATTTTTTTTTATTATTCGAGAATTTAAATTTACTTAGGAAACTGTTAATTTTAACAGTAAAGTTAAAAATTGATGATAATTTTTTGCCGATTTACCACACCCATTCACCTAGTGCTACATGATAATATATAAATATTCTAATTCATGTTGGTGACGGGAATAAATCCTTTCGATACTATTGAATTAGTCTTTACATTTATCTTTGAAATTATTGATAAATTAATTTGAACATTTTCTTTTAAATTCGTATTTTATCATTGTATGTGACGATTAATTCATATGGTAATGGTCAGATGCAGGGTAAATGAATTTTTGCAATGTATTTCGCCTTATTAATGCAACACGACGCTGAAAACAAAACATCCTACACGGACAATATAATAACAAGCAATGCGTTTTCGAGATTTTTTACGTCATAAAAAAGCGTCAAGATTGGTTAATTCAGCCTCACGACCCAAAGAGTATAACAACAAGGAGGAACGTCAAGATTGGCTGATTACGCCTTAGGTATAAAAGATTATACCAAGGTGTGAGAACTTTCAAGTTCAGTTAGTTACATCTCAGGTACCAAAGAGAATAGCTTCTTGGAAGAACTTTCATGATCAGTTAGTTACATTTCAGTTTCCAATGAGTACAGCTTCATGGAAGACCTTTCAAGACCAGTTAGTTACATCTCAGGTACCAAAGAGCATAGCTTCGTGGAAGACTTCTCAAGATCAGTTAGTAAAATCTCAGGTACGAAAGGGTATAGCTTCGCGGAAGACCTTTCATGATCAGCTAGTTACATCTCAGGTACCAAAGAGTATAGCTTCGTGGAACACCTTTCGAGATCCGTTATTAATATCTCAGGTACCAAAGAGTTAGCTTCGTGGAAGGCCTTTCAAGATCTGTTGGTTACATCTCAGGTACCAAAGCTTATAGCTCCGTGGAAGACCTTTCGAGATCAGTTAGTTGCATCTCAGGTGCCAAAGAATATAGCTTCGTGGCAGACCTTCCAAGATTTGTTAGTTACATCTCCGGTACCAAAGAGTACAGCATCGTGGAAGAACTTTCAAGGTCAGTTAGTTACATCTCAGGTACCCAAGAGTATAGCTTCGTGGAAGACCTTCCAAGATCTGTTAGTTACATCTCAGGTACCAAAGAGTACGGCTTCGTGGAAGAACTTCCAAATTCAGTTAGTTACATCTCAGGTATCAAAGAGTACAGCTTCGTGGAAGACCTTTCATAATCAGTTAGTAACATCTTAGGTCCCAAAATGGGTAACTTCGTGCAACAACATTCAAGATCAGTTAGTAACGTCTCACGTACCAAAGATTAGAGCTTCGTGGAAGAACTTCTACGATCAGTTAGTTACGTTTCAGGTACCATTGAGTACAGCTTCGTAGAAGATCTTCCAACATCAGTTAGTTACATCTCAGGTATCAAAGAGTATCGCAAGATAAATTGTGTGCCTGATGCCCCAGTTCTCATCGAGGCTCAGTCCACAACGACAGTTGTCCTTTGCAGATGGCAACGGTTGCAGCAGATGACGCGTCCGTCCTATCCTGACCTGAAGAAATTACGTTCAGATTATCATTAATTCGATTAGCACAGATGGTTCTGTTATTTTTAGTTTAACAACCAAGTTAGCAAACAATTCTACACTTTTCTGCGAAAATTTTACTAGTTGTCATTGTTGGGAAGCATGTGATCATGCAGCGTGAATTTTGCGGCAGAGTTGTATTTTTAATATGAATGATTGATTTTAAGTGCCACAGAAAATTTCTCGCATGATCAGGATAACACAAGACCATCAATCTTTCTAAACCTTAATTATGAATATAATTATATAACATTTTAATATTATAACAAAAATATGTTAACATATGCTAATTATAACAAACCCGTGTTGTTAGTTCACTTGGCTGCTTGAATTTCGAATTCGCTAGGAGACTGAAATTAATAGCGGAAGAATATTTCATAATTATTCAAGTTCTGAGCTATCGTTGCACAATTTTGTTTTGCAAGTAATATTTAATTGACAATTTTTAATTTTTGATTTAATTTCACATAAATCTAGATTTATTGTGTTGTGCCTCAACATTTTGTCTGTGTTGTAAAGCGAAGTTATTCCCACTGGTGGGCGTGACGAAAATGCGAAGGTATCCCGGATAAAAATTTAACTTTGCCACAAATTATTTGTGTTTCTTATCCCTACATTAGAAACGGTACTCAGATAAAAGTCGATACTTATGTATTTATTTTGCAGGGCTTGAGGTTGCAATTAAAACACATTTTTTAATCCCATCATCATGGAAAGTTCCTTAGAGGACAGGTGAGTGCAATTCAGATTTCGTAGCACCGGTATGCGCAAATGTAGGGTCAGCCCTAGCTAGCCTGGGTTATTAATAAAAAATGTTTAGCTATTTTCCTAGTTCTAAACATCCAGAAACTAAATGCTAGAAATGTCAGGAAGTATGCCGGGCATCATTTTTTCAACACGCTTTCCTGAAATTTCTCATTACAAAAATTGTACCTTCGTAATTGGACACGTTTAAAAGCAGTTGACAACTATATTTAAAAAATATTTTCTTGAATGATCCAGAACTTACCTAAAATGTAAGTAAATCATATATAGTATAGGTAATCACATACGCAATCAGCGGGAACTTCCGCCACTTGTGACAGAAATTATCAAAAATAATAAAGTTTAACGGTCTCTGAGAGAACAGGCTGAACAACTTATTGGTCGCGATGAAATCTTTTGTCTAATTAAACGAGAGAGATCTTCTGGCGCACATTTCTATTGTAATCTACACAGCATCATAATTCGGATCCATGGTGCCAATGATGAATGATGGTAATTTGTATTCAACAATTGTTGATCAGATTCAACGTTTACTGGCATTATTTTGATTTATTCCGCTACAAAGGGGGGGAAGAGGAACTTCTAATATGGTCACTCCAGACATAGCAAACTTATCCTACACAGCACACATCCGGTTTTCTAATATAAATCCCGATCGTTAATAGGTAGAGTCGATGAAAGAGGTTAGCTTAATGCTGAATAGCTGCAGGATTAAAATAAACTAAATGAATTTAAATTCCTAAACAGATATCGCGAGCACCGAGAGAAGGTCCAGGCAGACAGGCTTGCTCTAGAGAAGGAGCTCATATCCTGTGGAGGGGAAGACGTCCTGCTGACGAAGCAGCGCAGGGACGTGTTGCTCCTGCAGCCCTCGGATCTCCTGCTGCAGCTCAGAAAGGGAGAGTTGTCTGCCGTGACAGTCCTGCAGTCCTACCAGTCCAAGGTGAAATCATGACAGCCAATGTTTAGAAATTGTTACCAGCAACGCTTAATTGGATTCTATATTCAGTCTTTCTTAAGAAAGGCTCAGTAGGAAAGTTGGTATGGGGCCAACATGTAACGTTTGGGAGACTGTGTCAACTGCATGCAACTCTTACAGAAAATGGGTCACTTCCGGCGCTGTCGGTTTAGGGTGCGCAGCAAACATCACTGGTATGAGGCCGGCATGTCCTGTTCTAATGCGCACCAGCTATGTTGCTTTTTTCTGCACTGAGTCCTGCTCCAATTGGAAGCGCAGCCAAATTGAGCATGCTTAAGCGGTTGCTTTGGGCATACGGCGCCATGAGTTCAATTACTTGACTTCTTATGATGCATAGCCCGAAAGTGTGCTTTCCCATGAAAGTTAATGTGAACTAATGGCAAAGCGGCCTTCAGCATGCGCCCAATAGAGGTTTTGTGTTGCATTAGTCATTTTCCGTGGCTTTACTGTCGTCTTTCTATGGACAGCTCTACTCCAGTCTACAAATTAAAATATCTAGAAAATCGACCCGTGATTCACATACCTGAAAAAATATGAACACAATCCATGTCACCACTTTCCGTGCCAGTTGTTCGGTAAATATTGCTTCCAAATATATTGACTTAGCTGGCAACCTCTCTCTTCTTGGAAACATAGTGATAATAATGTCTGAGAATCAAAAATTATGATATAAAGGCGAAAGAGGTATTTTTTAGTGATTCTTTCTGTGCAGGCTCTTGACTTGGCAAGAAGCTTCAACTGCATAACAGAGTTCATCCCTGACGCAAAGGTAGGAAAAAATCCAATGTAATAAACCCCTACATGTAGGGCATTTGTTAGGCACTATTCAGTATTCATGAGTATAATTTTGAGGGGTATTCATAGCTCAAAATCTTTTAATTCCTCTTAAGATTTCTGTTGGTTTTCCTTCTCCTATACAACTCGGAATCTCATGTTGTAAAAGTTACAGGGGGGATGTTGGAGTAAAAGTTTCCAAGTGCTCAATTGTAAACAAAATCAATCAGATTGGCGCTACTTGGCTACACCGGTTGATAATTCCTATCGTGCAAGAGGCTACGAATAAAGGATGCTGCTGCCCACACCTGCAGACCTCTGTTGGTGACTATAAAGGATCCTGCTAAGGTTTGGTGCGTGCTGAAGGCAGCGAGAAAGCTTGTAATATCCGCTGATCACAAGTCAGTTTTTGTAAAGAAAGATTCCACCTCTTAAGAGAGAGAGGATTTTCGCAGGAAATGGCAAGAGAGAATCAGGCGGAAAAGCACGGAAAATCAGGTCAATCACTTCCAAGCTGCCAAGACAACACCGGCTGCTCACGGTCAATCAGAGGAGCTGGAGGACAAGTAATTACTAGTAATGATGTCCGTAGATCAAGGCCTGTAAATAATGTAGGAAGTAACAGCATACATCAAATTGAAAGTGCACAAAAAGTTTTAAAAATTCTTTACACGAACTGGGATTCCGTTTTTAACAGAAAAGTGAACTGTTAACTGTGATCGCAAACGAGTGTATAGACATTATTTGTATTACAGAAACACATCATAAGAATCACGGCGGGGGGAATTGTACCTGTTGAATTTCAGTTGCCAGGTTTTGATTTTTTTTATAACTTAAATGAAGGGCAATGTAGTAGAGGTGTAGCTCTGTGGGTTAAAACCTGTTATGGGGCCCAGCAAGTTGAACCATCTGCAGAGCATCAATCAGCTAGAGAATCAGTGCGGTCAGAACTTTCTCTAAAAGGCAAGGATAGCCTTCTCATAGGGGTCCTTTATAGATCACCTTACAGTTCCTCTGATAACGATAAAGTACTAAACAGCCTTTTACCGAGCGTGACTTTCAGCAGGTAGCATTCGTTGATCGTTGGAAACTTTAACAATCCAGAAATAGATTGGGCCGATGAATCCTCTCCAAGAGATGGGAATCACCCAGCATCCCTGTTCATGGAGTCTGTACGAGACTCATTTTTAATCCAGAACATCACCAAGCCAACTCATTTTAGGGGTAAACATACACCAAATATTCTAGATCTAATGTTTACTAGTGAAGAAGCAATGTTAGATGAGTTTCGCCACGAGGCTCTGTTGGGCAAAAGCCACCATCAATCATTGTTTTTCAGTGTTAAGTGCCATGCAGAAAAGACGCCTCGGAGGCATGAACGTTCGAACTTTGCGAAAAGCGACTATGATGAACTCCGCGAAGCAGTGAATGCGGCGAATATTTCTTACTATATTATGGACATGCATTGGGGGAGTCACTGTTTTTTAGCTCGAAATCAAGCTAAAAATGTCTGTCGCAGTGAAAAACTTCGAAAAAAATATTACTAAAATTGCAAAAAATAATCCGAAAGCCTTCTTTTTGTACGCTAGTTCGAAGTGTAAGAAAAACGACGGTTTGAAATTAGACCAAAGAAAGATTTCCTCCTATGAGGGCAGGGCTAACGTTCTTAATCAGTTCTTCAGCAGTGTGTTCACAGATGAGGATTTGAACAGTATTCCAGATATTGAGGAACGCCCAATCGGCTCGAGGTAAAGAGGTTTTGAAATACACGAAGAAGAGGTTCGCAAGCGCCTGGGCGCTCTAAATCCCGACATGTCATGTGACTTCCATCCCAGATTGCTCAAAGAATTAGCAACCGTTCTGGCCGGCCCATTGACAGTATTCTTTCAAAAAACCTTTAAGGAAGGAACTTTGCCGTCCGATTGGAAAGATGTTCAAGTAACACCATTGTTTAATAAAGGTGACAATAGTTGCCCCGGTAACTATCGCCCTGTCAGTCTGACAAGTGTTGTTTGTAAGGTAATGGAATCTGTTGTGAGGGATAGGGCTAGCGATCACTTGACTGTTCACCATCTCCAATCAGACTGTCAGCATGGCTTTATTGCCGTTAGATCCTGCACCACTAACCAACTGTCTACGTTGAACGATTAGATTCGCCTACTGGACGAAAGGGTACCTCGATTTTGCCAAAGCATTTGACAGTGTTCCGCAAGCGCGGCTGTTGCGTAAAGTGAAGTCTTTTGGAATTGAGGGAAACGTATTCCAATGGATAAGAGATTTTGTAGAAGGTAGACGCCAACGTGTCAGTATTAACGGAACTGTGTCAGACTGGGCATCAGTGCGCAGTGGCGTGCCACAAGGAAGTAGTGTCCAGCGTCTGCTGCCAGAAGTAGTGTCTAGCGTGTGCTCATGTATGCCGATGACACAAAAGTTTACAATACAGTGGAGGATGCGTCAAAAAAGTTAAGAGATCGTAAGTTCATCAGCCAATCATTGACGGCCTTTCGAGAAAAATCCACCAATCATAGACAAGAAAATAGAGCTCAAGTACTTACGTTCACTTAAAGAGTTTTGAAAGTTTGGCCCTTTGACAGTTTAGTTAACTGGGCTGATAAGTGGCAGCTGCGGTGTAATACTGACAAGTGTAAAGTACTTCACCTCGGGAAGAACAATGAACAGCAAGATTACAGTATAAGAAGACATGGTTGCAACGAGAGAGTAATGAATGAAAAGGTTATATAAAATTATCTCGGAGTTTATTTCGACAAGGATCTGAAATTTCTAAGCATGTTGAAACGCAATCTTATAAATCCAACAAACTTCTTGGACTGATCAGACACTCTTACGAGTTCCTAGATGCATAAGCATATGTTCAGTCTTAAAATGCCTAGCAAATTACGGACCAGGCAATAAGTCCAGACGAAGCTATGCAGGAGCATATGTTCAGTCTTAAAATGCCTAGCAAATTACGTAGCAGGCAATAAGTCCAGCAGCTATCTCAATCAATCGTCAGTTATGGAAAGATCGGGTTCCAAAGGCCGGATCCCTTGTGAATCAAGTCACGAAAAGTTCAAGAATCGGCAACAGGCCATGGGCCTATGTCTTCAACGCCGACACTTCTATTCTATTCAAAAGCGGTGAAGCAGTTGTTTATTGCTGTCGTGCGCCCGAATCTAGAGTTTGGAAACGTTGTGTGGTCACCGAGACTTGAAAAAGACAAAAATTTAATAGAGAATGTTTCAAGACGTGCAACATGGATAATTCCAGGCTTGAAGAGAAAGTTCTATGAAGAAAGATTAAAGATTATGAAGCTTCCAAACCTCTGTTATCGAAGTCGGCGTGGGACCTCCTTGAAGTATACAAGTACATTCATGGTTTATACAAGGTCCCAGGAGGATTACTAGAATTTGAAACAAGAACCAACACTAGGGGCCACAGCTATAAACTAAAACTTGCGCTGCAACTTCTCCACGCGACAACATTTCTTCTCGCTTCGAATCACCGACAAGTGGAACAGCCTCCCCGTTTACAACGTTGACGCTCCAAGTATGATCGCGTTCAAGAACAGACTAGATAAAGCTATAGCTATGGAAAATATATATTCAGACTTGAAATGCCTAGCACCATATCTAATTCGGTGGAAGTCTAATAGCTATTTCAAACTATGGTCAGTCATGAAAAGATCCGGTCCAAGTACACGATTTTAAATCTTCTGTGAAAAAGTTACGAAGAGTCAAAGAATCGGCGACAGGCTACATCAGGCCTACTCTACAGCGCCGACGTCACTATGTTATGTGTTAAGTTTACTTACTCGGCGTTAACCCATCGAGATTTCCAAATCACGAGCTAATTTACTCCGTCAACAGTGTTGAGCCAATCTATTAATCTCTGTTTTGTGTTCTCAATAGAATATGCAGGATTTATTTCCGGAGATATAGATGAGATTCGAATCAAGTTACTGCTTTCATTCCTTATACCAACGAGATTTCCAGCACTTGAGCCATCGTCAACATGACAGGCTTGGTCCCAGGCTTTGGATTTATTCGCGTATCAGGAAGAGAGAAGTAAATTGTCAACTCTGTCCACACCAACTTGTTGGAGCTGTAGCAGTAGCTGGGAAATTTGTTCGGGACTTCCAAGAGTTATGATAGTGTTTAATTGTCCTTCCACAATTCATATTCAAGGTCAGATAGGGGTTATTAACCTACACTAGTTGCAGACATGAGCTGATAGTGTTTAATTATCCCCAACATGTCATAGGCATGGGCCGAGGCTCTAGACAAGCTGGCCCAAGATGAGAGACGTGCCCTGCACGGGCTTCCCGTCAGCGTCAAAGACTGCATCATGGTCAAGGGTTTGGACTGCACGCTGGGGCTGCTCAAGAAGGTGGGGCAGCCCGCCCCTGTGGACGCAGATGTCGTCACGGTCCTCAAGGAGCTGGGGGCCGTGCCCTTCGTGAAGACCAACGCGTCGCAGCTTTGTATCAGGTGACCCAGGGTTTCGTTTACATATTCCATGCGGTTCTTAACAATTCACAATAGCAAATGAGTAATCTGACATTTAATCTTAAATGGTCAATTTGTGAATCCTGTTTTTTATTAAATCATCGGGAATATCATTTCCCTTCTCAGGAAGAATGCCGCATTGAAAGTTGTACAAAAATATTACGTATAATTATAACAACATGAATCCTATTGAAACAAATTTTTGGTGTTGTCTGGGATGGTGTCAAAATTAATTAAACATTCAAAATAATTTTTTGTGAAGATGGTCACATTCACAATTGGATTGATTCCAGTTAATTGTGGTTGAAATCAGGTTCATCATTCAGACTCAGGTTCAGGAAAAAACACATAAAAACTTTAAAACAGAGATCTGGAAAAATTCCACTAGCTCCACTTCCAGTATTGTAAGGAAAACCACTCATTTCGAAAATGTCAGTAACGAGTCGTCAAGGTTTTCAATTCTCCCACTCCCTCAAGTGAAGCAAGTGCAACATACCGTGTGAAGATATATTTATTTTTGGAATTCACGACTAGAATTATCTACTTCCTAGCATTGGCTGCTCGAACCCTCTGTGGGGCGCTGCACGACATCCGCTCAACGCAGCGAGGACCCCCGGCGGCTCCTCTGGTGAGGTGGTCGACTAGATCGCTCATGGATGATTCGGCCTTGATAATTACGAGGATTTAATTAATAAAACCATAATAATAATAGCGATTGATAAATCGCTGTATAATAAATTTTATAGCGATTGAAGAGCTAAGATATTTCTTTGCATGGAGATTGAAATATTATGATGCCACTGAATTGCTCACTGTGGGATGATGAGCTGATTTCCCAAAGATAATGGTGATTAGGTAAAATGATTTGGCATCAGTTGTTAATTTGACGTATATAATATTAGGTTGTTATTCCAACGTATGTAATCAGGCATAGAAAGAGAGAACGCTTCATATTCCGTCATGCGTCGAGTAAAAATGTTGAAGGCTTCCTCGTATTTTATAAGGCGGTGAAGGGGTTCTCATCAGCGGCGGAGGTTCGGTGTTGGGGATCGGAACAGACCTCGGTGGGAGCATCCGCCTGCCCGCCAGCTGGTGTGGAGTGGTGGGCATCAAACCCACCGCTAAGAGGATGTCTAGGAGGGGACTCGTTGGGGCCCTCAGGCCTATTGGCAGTAAGTTATCATTTTAGGAACTATGCAATTACATGCAATAACACAGTATCAATCGGCGACTGGCCAACCCGGCCTATTCTTCAGCGCCGATGTTTCTATGCTATGCTATGGAGTCATGAACTTCCGCTAACTATAATAGTGGTACTCAATCGACCTTCGTTATATAAGAGCATTTTACCTAATGAATATCGGTTTTAAATAACCATAAAACGTCATCAAATGCAATAAAACAGTTGCATTTAATAATAAAATTAATGAAAATTTAGCTTTCTTATACTACCAAATTCCATATAATTTGCTGCCATCAAATGAGATAATGAGTTTAGTTAGTATTTTAGTAAGTATTTGGTTTAGTGTTTAGTAAGTATTTAGTTTTTGGGTGAGACTGGAAGTTGATCTGATCTGATGCTCATGAATCTTATCCTTAAAGCTAGATTAATAATCCAACCCGTTGTTATAGTCTAAGACGAAAAATTATATTAGTAAACCAGTTTATAAATCGCTTTGAAGAATTCTAACTCGACAATTATTGTTCAGTATTTGGAACCTGGGGCTTAATGGGCAAAGACGGGGCTTTTGTGGCCGAGGCGACCAAGGCGATTTTCTCCGCGGCCGACTTCCATGCCTGCGATCCGGAGGTGCCGCCTCTGTCCTGGAACGACAGCGTCTACCTGTCCAAGATGGCCCTCCGTGTCGGATGGTTCGACTCGATATCCCTCTTCCCCAGCACTCCGGGGGTGAAGCGCGCTGTGGCGCAAGCCGTGGCGGCCTTCGAGGTTAGTGAAGCGCGCTGTGGCGCAGGCCGTTGCGTCCTTATATGATAGTGAAGCGCGCTATGGCGCAGGCCGTGGCGTCCTTATACGATAGTGAAGCGCGCTATGGCGCAGGCCGTGGTGGCCTTCAAGGTTAGTAAAGCGCGCTGTGGCGCAGGCCGCGGCGTCCTTATACGATAGTGAAGCGCGCTATTGCGCAGGCCGTGGTGGCCTTCGAGGTTAGTGAAGCGCGCTGTTGCGGTTTCCGAGGTTGGTGACGCGCTGTGGCGCAGGCCATGGCGACCTTCAAGGATAGTGAAGCTGGCTGTGGCGCAGGGCGTGGCGGTAACATGTAAGCATTGAGATAACTAATTGATGGCTTTTTATGGTTCTTGCAGGCCCTAGGCCACGAAGTGGTCGCGTTTCCTGAGCAAAATTGGATTGAAGGCCTCGATATTTGCGTTCAGTTACTCTTTGCCGATCAAGGAAAGTTTGTGGATCTTCTGCTGGATGGCGAAACTGTAGACGAAGAACTTTTGTGGTACAAATCGTTTGCTGCGGTGCCACCCGACCAAACTGAAGATCGTTGTCCCGAACTCCAACGACAGTTTGGAAGCGTAGCTGTGCAGCACAGCTTTTGTAAGTACTGTTTTTAAATTCTAATTCGCGCTTGAAATGCATATTAGTGCCTTTGTTGGGTGAAGTGGAAAATTTTGTTCTTTGGCGCATTATCTCATCCATAAAAAAATGCCCTATTGTGCTCATGTCTGTCTGTCCGTCCATCCATCCGTCTGTCCGTGACTTCACGTTTTTGTCGATTTTGAGAAAATGCACTTTCTGTCACTCACTGCAGTAAGTACTGAGTTATATATATTTTTTTAATATCTGACTGTTTCAGGCACATTATCTAGCTGCACAGATTTGTGGAAGAAGATGATAGAGAGAAGCGTGTTTGTCAACACATTTTACCAGAACTGGAAGTCAAATGGGCTGGACCTGCTATTATGTCCCGTCTATCCATCTCCTGCACCCAAGACTGAGCAAGTCGGAATGATTAATTGTAAGTAAAGTGACTATTTAAAAAAAGTCTTTCCAATATCCATCAACACACCTCCAACGATGCCATAATTTGTGATCATAACAATCATATTCACAGTGCATTTTGACAATTTGCCCATAGAGCACATAAAGAGAATAAAAATAATGATATGTCTTCATCGGATATTTATTCATACTATTTTTGCCTATTCTACATAGTCTCTATGATGCTGACCGCGATTTTTAACGTCATGGACTACCCCGCTGCTGCCGTGCCTGTCACTCGGCAAACCCAAGAAGAAGAGCTAAACATTGCCAACTATTCCTGCACCGACAAAATCCATGATCTAATTAAACAAGTTGGTATTATGTGGCATTTCATCTAGAGTGATGTGCATCATTTAAACAGTGCGGAATTGAATCATCGTATTCATCAGCTGAAGTGATATAGTTGTCACATTCTTTCAAATTTCTTAAACGTGGGAGATTTCAGAAAATTTTTGTAATTTACCGTATAGATTTGCTCTTTTGATCTTACCTAACAAACTTGATTGTGTAAGAGTTGAGGCAGTTGAAATATCTTTTACCTGGATGAGGAGTTCTATGCCTAGATATTGAAATAATTTTATGTGGCCTAATTTAACAATTTGTAGGTAAAATTGCGGAAACACAAATTTAGAGAGCACCTCATTCAAACAGGACCCTTGGTCCATAGAAGTTGTGGTTAATGCAATAATCTGTTGAAGAACTAAATTAACGAATTTTTTTCTTTTGGTTCATGAACGGTATGCATATAAAAAACTATCAGCGCAGCAAGTGCTAGCAATCCTTTTTGAACACGCCAATGCTTTAAAGAAAATGTTATTTTTACGACATATCCACTTGTAGTTGCAAAACTCACTGCCACGTAATTTCGTCTTTAAGTCCATCGGTGACTTTCAAACGGTTTCTGCCGAGCTTTCGAACAAAAATGGTACGTCTGAATTTTAGATCTAGAGAGAAACGCTTTTAGGTGGATTTTGCTTCAAAGTTTAGTGGTTTTCTTGGATGTCGATTTATCCACGGCGTAGGCGCCGTCAGTAACAGCGTTCAAATTGGTTAGATGTGTCTTTGAGTCTGATGAAGAAGGGGAAACCGGCAAAAACGTGCGAGAGAGAAGAATAATTAAAGACAGACAAAAGAGGACACTTCTCAGAACTGAGGAATATACCTTCAGATCATATTATGAAGGCTATTTCAAGCTGGTATTATTACATTCAAATTTACTATTTTCCCGCTACAGAACGGACGTGACGCCGTGGGCCTGCCTCTCGGCGTTCAACTCGTGGCGCTGCCATACGGCGAAGAACTGCTGTGCCGGGCTATAGCCGAGCTGTCCAACTCCCTCAAATATAAATACTGAGCTGCAGCTTTGATGGAGCTGCTGTGCCGGGCTATAGCCGAGCTGTCCAACTCCCTCAAATATAAATATTGAACTACCGCGCTGCAGGAGCTGCTGTGCCGGGCTATAGCCGAGCTGTCCAACTCCCTCAAATATAAATACTGAGCTGCAGCTTTGCAGGACCTGCAGTACCGGGCCCTTGCCAAGCTGTCCAATTCCCTCAACTGCAAATACTGAGAGCTGCTGTACTGGGCCCTAGCCGAGCTGTCCAACTCCCTCAAATATAAATACTGAGCTGCAGCTTTGCAGGACCTGCTGTGCCGGGCCCTAGCCGAGCTGTCAAATTCCCTCAACTGCATATACTGAATTACCGCGCTGCAGGAGCTGCTGTGCCGTGCCCTAGCCGAGCTGTCCAACTCTCTCAACTACAAATACGGAACTACTATACTCCAGGACCTGCAATGCTGGGACCTAGCCGAGCTGTACAACTGTAGTAACTGGAATTTACAACTCGCACTATCATTTCCTTTGAACGGAATAATTATTTTTATTCATTTCCATAGCTCGTTGAACACCATTTGCTGTAGCTTCATATAACCTTATTAGCAAAATTCAACTATTTACATCAATGTTCTCTATTATTATTCAATTGTGAAATATTAAATCAAAAATAGTATTACTGTCATAATATCAGTTCTATGCTATGTCATGTCTTTATTATAACGACCATCACCCACGCAGGTGTTGGTCGGTGGCATTATTCTTCAATTCATCAATAAATTTATTGAATCTTCATATTTTTCCCCCAAACCCACATAATACATATTTACACTAATCAATTAAGAGAGGGATGGCTGTTTGTAACTTCTAAATTCAATCTCAAACCTTTTAGTCACCTCATTCTTCAAAACTCTCTCTAATACTTATACTGAACTGCCGCACAACTTAAGGAACCAAGACTCGAATGATACACTGCATGCAACAAAAAATCGAACTTGGCTCTAAGATACCGAATTTTATGTCGATACAGACTCCAAAAACAGTTGCCTGATGCTCCTGGACATACAGTAAATTTGCACTTCAGTGCGTTCTTCGAGATATTCCCAATTATTCCACTCCTCCACACCATCGAATAATATATCTTTATTGAGTCGCCATTATAAACGGTGATTTGGACAACCACAGAAGAATTTTTTGGAAATTCTCAAGCTAGGTACAAACTTGACGGGATTTTCAGCGTATCGTTAGCCCAACCATGTTTGAACTAGTACAAGGTTGACCCACGCGCAGCGGCGCCTTGTGGATGTCATTTGTTTTTCCACCAGTGATGTCACCTTGGTCGTTGTGACGTCACCTTGTGATTCAAACTGATTTGGGACACCTGTTTTGCTTAAAATGAGACCAGTTGCAGTAAATAAATTGTTTTGGGTCATTTTAATGAGGTCAATTTTTTTATGGTTGAACTAATACAAACGTCACCTTGGCTCTTGTGACGTCACCTCGTGACGTCAAACTGATTTCTAAGACCAGTTTTGCTTAAAATAACACTAGTTGCATGCAGTAAATACATTTTCTTTTGCCATTTTGATGAGGTCGGTTTTTTCAAATGCTTTTAAAGCTGACATAAAAACAATGTGTTGATCTACACTATTTACATTTTGTGCCCACAGTGACGTCACTCTAGAGATGCGCAGAACGGCAAAAATAGTCATCGCCGTGGATCAACCTTATTTGAGTTCAACCATGAGCCCAACGGTCCGCCTGTTTCCCTGTGTTGAATAATTTATTTCTCCAATTATGGAAGTCTAGCCCGTGCTTGCCAGAACTCTACATATTCTTCCTAACAGTTGAAACTCCAACTCGTCGTGACTCCGGTCATGACCGGAATTTCTACCTTCATGATCCCCTTATCTCGTCGAGCACTGGACAGTGATAACACTCTAAAACTGTTTCGGATGAAAGCGATGCCAAAATATGAATGTATATATGATAGTAGTAGAGGTGGGACCTTCTGTTTTATGTGAAGGCAGGGACGGTTGGTTTGAATTAACGTACATACAGGTGGAATGAGAGGAGGGAAGATAAATGTTTTATGTATGATGAGGATGAAAAGGAAACTGTAGTGCATCAGTATCACCATATGGCGTGAGCACACGACTGAAGTAACATAACGTGGGAGCGAGTTAGTTATATTTCATAACGGCCTGGGGCTTCACGAGTTATAACCGAGTGGAAACTCGAAATTGGTAACTCGCCTATTTATCAGCATGGTTGAACTAATACTTGGTTGACACACGGCGATGACGATTTTTCGTCGTTCTGCGCATCTCTAGAGTGACGTCACTGTGGGCACAAAATGTAAATAGTGTAGATCACCGCATTGTTTTTATGTCATCTATGAGAGCATTAAAAAAATTTACCTCATCAAAGGGGCCCTAGAAAATTTATTTACTGCATGCATCTAGTCTTATTTTAAGCAAAGCTGGGGTAACATATCATTTTGACGTAACGAGGTGACGTCACATGAACCAAGGTGACGTCACAATAGCCAAGGCGGCGACGTTACAGTTGGAATAACAAATGACATCCGCAAAGCGCAGCTGCACTAGGGAAAACAATGTATTAGTTCAACCATGAAAAAATTTACCTCTTTAAAATGGCCCAAAAAAAAATATTTACTGCAACTAGTCTTTTTTTAAGCAAAACAGGTGTTACAAATCAGCTTGAACCACACGGTGACGTCACAACGACCGAGGTGACATCACGGGTGAAATAAAAACTGACATCCACAAGGCGCAGCTGCGCGTGGGTCAACCTTGTATTAGTATAGTATATCTTCGGCATTGAAGAATAGGAACCATGTATATAAGTATCCAAAATTTTCGCTGCCACTCCAAGACTGAAGCAGCAAGTTGAGTGTTTGAAACTCTCAGTTAATTGTGACAACTATTGCCAATATAGGCAAATTGACCGGGTGATTACGCGGAAGGTGGTTGTTAATTAAACTGGTTTTCTGCTCATTCGTAGATGCGGAAACTGGAAAGGGCACATCCAACACATCTCGGACAAAATTACGGCCGGACTCGCGGGCCGTCTCCAAATTCAGTGAGCATGAAATATCTCCCAAAGTAATGAACGTGGCTCGATGAAACTTGGTAGCTAGTTGCCAGTTGGTACACATATTCATTAGTGCCTAACGGTGATGTTTAGCTCGTGAGAATTTTTTCAGGCGTCCAACTCTGTAACAGTGTAACGCACAAACCGTGTGGGTTTCGTGTTGTGTGCTGCTGTAAGACTGTAAGAGTAAGTGATCGAACAAAATCTTGCGACAACCGAGAACGAAATCTTAAGTGCAACAATTCACATGTAGAAAAGAGATAGAACTTTTCACTACTCATTATTTTTTTAATAATCAAAAGTCCAACGTACGGCGAGAAAAAAAATAACTAGGAAATGTCAAACTGTCAAAGTAGCCTAACAGTCAAAATTGGAAAAACAAATTTTCCAAACTTGGAGTTGGGAGTTCGGACTAAACAAAGCATCCAGGTCCAGGCTGCAGTGACAGCAGACAGCCGAGAGCCTGAGACAGCAAACCATTAACCATCTAAATCACTAAATGGATCAATGGAAAAGCCATGAGAAAAAATTACGTTACTGGGTAAACTTTTACTGCAGCAAAATAATGATTCAACAATACAATATTTTCAGAAGACAGAACTTAGGGTAAACGCGGTAATCGGTATATTCCGACATCGTAGGTAATTCCGTCACCTCTCCAGCTTTTTCTTTATATTAAGCTTTGTTTTAGTTCCATGCGTTCTGCAGCGTTCATTGATGGTTGAAAACTTGAAATGGTGACGTCATACATTTGCGTGTCGAAATACTGCAAAAACACTAGGTCTTGGCCATCTAGTGGGAAAATATTGAGATCCAAAGAGAGATTTAGGGTTCGTTATTCCGTATTACTTGAACTGTGTTTTAATTTTCGTTTCCGCTAAACTCGCTTTTTGTCCTGGAAATTTTGTTGTTTATTAAACTTTCAAGGTAAAAAATCCTCTTACATTTTTTAATTACCAATTTAAAAAATTTATGTTGCCTTTGCTGTTTCTGGCTTTCAAGAGCATTATTCAATGCTCAGTAGGTATTCTGTTAATTTCACAAACTTTGTAACAACATTTTTTAAACGGGAATTATTACTACTAGTGGCTCAATCTCTTCGCCATTTATATTAATCATTATTTATTGATCATTAATTATCCTCAATATTTATCAACCTTCTGTATCATTATCTAAAATTTCATTAATCTCCATCTTTTCCGCTTATATTTATCCCATCGTATTTTCCCTTCATAATACTAAGTTTACGTCAAAAATCTTTAAAAATTTTATGCTTAATTTTCTGTTAAAACAGGATAAAATTGCAATCAATTAGCGTATCAATTATATAGTAATATTAATATTATAAGTATTCAATTATAGTAATATATAATCTCCAGTATATTATAATTAGCCTTGTTATAACAAATACGGAGCTAATAGATCTCGGCCTCTAAAGTTATTGGACTTCAAGGGCGGTCAGCGTTCATTAATATCAATACAAATAATATTGTCAAGATCAAACTAGTAAATAAAACGTGACCGAAGAAATACAGTCAACTCAGAAAAGAAGCTATTCAAGACCAGTCAAGTTCGAATAAGTAACAAGAAAATACGAACAAAATATGCATGAAAAATAGCAATTAATGATGAACTAACATGAAAAATAGCAACAGATGATGAACTAGCATGAAAAAATAGCAACAGATGATAAACTGGCATGAAAAAGCAACAGATGATGAACTAACATGAAAAAATAGTATCAGATGATGAACTAGCATGAAAAATAGCAACAGATAGTAAGATAGAAGAGAAAATAAGAAGATAAAAAAGGAGTCCAGCACCAAAATGCGCATCCGTTGGAAGTTGCCTCGAATTCGGCCGGTATCACTGATACTGATCCTGGTGGGGGCCACGGTCCTGTGGTTCCTTGTTCTCTCCCGGCCCCGGCGCGGTCTTGGGGACCAGCTGGACCCGCTCAAATACGAGCACCTGAAGCGGGACTACTTTGATGTCCCGGACTCTGTAGAATACGTAAGTGGTACTGATGAATGTGTGCGTGGTGATAGTGGATCATGGATTGCTTGTTGATTCTGGGTGTGGGAAAATATTGAGATCCAAAGAGAGACAATGCACGCTACCCAGTGAGATCATCGAAAAATGTGTCAAATTTGACAGTTCAACAGTTGACCTTGCTCTACCAAATAGTGAATAACTGTTTGTATAGGAAGAATATTATGGTTTGAGACTTTCAAATATGTGTGTGGATATATTAGGAATCCTTTAAGTATACTTGTATTTGCTGATTTCAAGTGGTAAATAAATTAATAGATGATTAAGTTGAGAAATGGATTTAGACACATGAAAACTAATTCCGTCACAACTTGAATTGGACACACACAGATTGTTCCAAGATCCAAGCTATGTACAAAAATTAAAATTTGCTTAATTAAAAGCTTAATAGTTGTTAGTTAAAAGCGTAATTAAGTAGTGTTCAATATTCATTAGTGTTCTAATTCAAAGCTGTGTTGTTTTCCAATACAGCTCACACAGCGAACGGAATTCAAACACGTGGATGACGGCATTACGTATCAGAATTTGAAGCGCGGACGGAATACACCTCATCACGTGCCGAATATTGCCACACACAGTGTTGGAATATAGGGATTTGGTAGGTTTGCATTCTAAAGGCTTTTAAATAAATATGGCAACATTTTGTGACGTTTCATCGTTGCTGGCGCTTAGTATGCGGTGTTTTGCAAGTCACATAAAGCAAACAGAACTTGAGTAATGCATACGGTTATTTTTTTATACTATTTCATTTCCCGATGCGTCCTTAATGTGTCAGAATATACCGCGTTTACCCTACTTTTCCAAAATCTCACTTTTCACATTTTTTTTCAGGGATTTTTTAGAGGTAGTAAATGTATGATTTCTTAACTGGTTTTATGCTACATAGATAAGAAGAAAAATGTTGGACTTTATGCCACTATTTTTAGTTTTACAATATTTCAATTAGTTTAGCTGGTACAACATTTCTACGAAATGTCAGAGGACTGCCCCATATTACCCTTCCCATCCCTTATTACCCTGTTTGATGGTACTGTCCTTAAGAGTATTTATTTCCTAAAAGATATAAAAGTGTAATTATTTCCAGACTACAATACTTTTAGCTCAGACTTCAGAGCCTTATAGGCTTATACCATAACATACTGCATTGTTGTGAAGTTATGGTCAACTTATGACTGACATCCGGCTGGGACAGCTGGACCTTTACAGCTCTACTCTACAGCTTTAACATTTACAACACTTTTGGGCCCATTTGTTAAATTGTTGGCTGCTGGCGCTGGGTATGAGTCTCACTGTTGCACAGTCCCCTAATCACTAGTATAATAATTAACCAAATTGTAGAAAATGCAGTGAATTTAGTGGCTGAAAAATCAAATCTCTGGTGTACATCCAACCCCAGTACATCCCAAACAAAAAACTCCTCCATACTCACAATATCTTCCAGGCATAGGACCCTACCTTATTTGTACAATACACCTAACCATTATTGAATAATAGGTATGCAGAAGGTCTAGACGCCATAGTGCTGATTGCCGTGTGCTGCACATGTTGTGTACAAATCATTAAACAAACATTCAATTTTTTTACTTTGACTCTGTACTGCTGCCCCCTTCTTCCTCACTGCCCCATTTCCAGTTGTCATCCAAACCTAGGGCATCAATAAATCTTTATATTTTGTTAGGAGCAATTTCTGTTGATGTTGCAAAGCTTGTAGAGCAAAGTAGTGAAAAATCCACTATTCTGTTTTCAAAAATATTGAGGCTCTTACATCACATCATGTTGGTTGCTAAGAATCTCATGGCTTTACCAAGTCATATGCTTAGGTTTTATCAATAATGCTGTGGTCCATGGAAGAACCATTTTCTGAAATATAGAACTACAAACTTCAGTACCAAGCTCCTGACTAAATATCCTGCACAATGACTGCATCCAAAGGCCAAACCTGTTGAGTTTGTGTTGATGATTGCATTATTTTCATAGTTGAGGTGACAAAGTCAGGATTGCAATTTTCCTCCTCATTACACAAATCTTGCAGCCCTGAAGTGAAAAATTTTCAACATCTAGAATTGTACACTTTTACTAACAATTAGAGCAGAGGTTATTCAACTAGCAGTAATCTTGCAGTTCTTAAAATATCAGAGATGTTCTGGTTGTAGCTTGTGAGGTACTGAGGTAGATATATACCAGGCCTGGTTGAGGTCTTGTCAGACTGCACTATAGGCTTGTAGCTATGTTATTTCTTGTACATAAATGCAAAAAATATGTTATCACATTGCTAAATCTGGAATTCCTATGCAGGATCTACCCAACCTCAGTTTGCAATCCTGGTGTATGCAACAAGTTAAACTCTTCTGGTTGATCTGACTCCAAAAGATCTCAATATAATTATTAGTCAATCGTAAATGGTACAAAACTGATTCACACTGGTTATTTCCTTAATTTGACACAAATATTCCAGCACCCCAAAAGTTATAATCAAATAAATCATTGTCTCTGTCAATGTTAGATTTTTGTCATTGTGAAAATCTATTTAAAATTAATTAAAAGAAGAGCTACTGGTGGTAAACTATGGTACCTACAAAAACATGTTGCACCTCGACATTTGGAGCTCATGAGCTCACAAATGAATCATTGGTCTACAAAATTATCTGAGATGAAATAGAACTTAGTTGAAACTATGAACAAATTAAATGTCACACATGCTTGAATCAGATAAATGCCTCTGATGTAAAGCCCACTTGATGAATTATCTCCTATCTTATTGTTAAACAAAGTGCAAATTTGGGTCCAGGGCTAATAAATGTATTATTACAGGAGGAAATGTAGTATTATCATTGGGAGATATTTTCTTTTCTGATTAGTATTAAGTGAATATTATACAATATTTTCATTGATTGAACTTCACATTTTCATATTTTACTCATCATTGGTATGTCTATTTATTTAATGTTTTAGATTCTAAAACATTTTTCAAAATTTCAGGTACAAGATGCTATCAGACAGATTTTTTGTATCATGTAGAGCACTTGCAACTTGTGCAAGATTGCATGCATTACCTAAAGAAGCAACCACTTTCAAAGAAGTCAAAATTATTAGGAAAGAACCTGCCAAAGAAACTCCTCCTCCTCCCAAAACTTTTCTAAGTCTTCTCAGGAACTCCAAGTTTATTGAGGTATTATATCCATCCAATTCTCTTCCTAATTAATGTCAAAATTTATTGAAACTCTAACTCCAACTCTAAAAGTTCCATCAAAAGATAAACTTATCATTATCCAATATCCATTGATTATCAGATTGTTTTTGGATTTGTCTGTTTTTTTTTTTTTTAATGGTAAATTTTCTTACTGAATGATAATGGAATATTTAATCATGCATATATGGTGATGGAATATTTATTTATTGATGATAGAATATTTAATCATGCTTATATGGTTATTCCTTCAGTTGGGAGACCCTCGGGGCAAGTTGGTGGAGGGACGTGTGATGCAAGTTGTGGGTGATGACCTCTACATTGACTGGGGGGGCAAGTTCCTAGCCGTGTGTCAGCGACCCATCAAAAATCAAGAGTAATTTTTTATTGTCATTAATCTAATGCATAATTACCTTGTCTTTATTATTCATTATATGTTTATATACATATTTATGTTTCAAATTTCAATGAAAATTTTTGGCATAGTCATTACTCATTGGACACAAGATTTCTCATTCATTTTTTAATCCTTTGTTTTAAAATCAAGATATTGCTATGAATTAAGTTCAACATGGTAGTAAGATATTTATATCAGGGAATTTCTGCCTGTAGTTAAGTGCATGAGAATTGCTAATTGGGTTCTGTAAGTCAATGTTCATAAAAATGCTAAATCCCATTGTACAGGGTTATGCTAAATGATGGACCCAATTTAATAAATTTGTATTTATTTAAGTATATATTTATAATAAATAATTCATTCACCAATGTAAAGAGAAAGATTCAAGGTTATTTCTAGTTTTCTACATATTTTTAAATGTTTAATATGTCTTCCTTGTGCTGCACGGCAAACATCTAAACGGCAGCCAAACTCGTCCCACACACGAGAAAGCATAACTGCTGTTACTGAGTGCACCGTAGCAGTGATACGGTTCTTCAGATCAACCAGAGTTGCTGGTAGAGGCAGGACGTAAACAGAGTTTTTTTTTGTGGTTCCCCGGTCTCACTTTTACAAGAGACCCTGAGTTATTGTAAACAGAGTTGCTGGTATAGACAGGACGTAATCAGAGTTGCTGGTAGAAGCGGTACATAAACAGAGTTGCTGGTAGAGGTGTGACGTACACAGAGTTGCTGGTAGAGGTACGTAAACAGAGTTGCTGGTAGAGGCAGGACGTAAACAGCTTCCTTTATGTAGCCCCATAAGAAATAGTCACATGGGGTGAGATCAGGTGATCTCAGTGGCCAGAAGTGTAGAGCCAGATCTTCACATCCTATGCGTCCTATCTAACACTGACTGAAGGAAAGGAGACTGAATTGATAATGAAAGAAAAAATTCACCACCCAATTTTGCATTTGAATAGGTTACAAATATTTAAATCTTTCTCTTTCCATTTGTATATAAATTATTCATTTTGAATTTAGACCTAGATAAATAAAAGTTTATTAAATTGGATTCATCATTTAGAATGGGTAACCTTGTATAGTTAGAGATTAAATAAATTGCTACTTATCTCTGTTAAGTTGAGCCTACTGACATGCTAAAAGAACAGACTTCATGCAAAAAATTATTATTGACTTTGCCCTTTATGCCAATCCGCTTAGTCAAAGATGGTTGATGCCTTCTCAGAATTTTGTAGTTTACATTATTTCGTTCATTTTATAGTTTTGCAATCAAATTTCGGAAGTTTGCCAGTCATTTATATCCTGTTTACTAAATGAGACAGGGAAAAAATGCCTATTCACTCATGTAGCTCCCAAAGCCGTGCTAAGTAAATGTAAGGCTAAACATTTCAACTCCTTAGATAAAATTGCCATCAACTTATATTATTGTTTTGTGCGACATGTTTGCCTTGACCTGAACAAGATTTATCAAAAATTTCTGTTTATTTTTTGCACCATCTAACGCTTGTTTAGTAACAATTCAATACTACCAATACAATTTTTGAGGTATTATATCATTACCTATTACCTCTGTTTTGTGCTAATGTGCATGTTGAGAGGTACCAGTACCTAGTAAGATCAACTGTGCGTACCTAATAATTTATTTTTGTTGTGGCGAATCTCAGCCTCCGAGACCCCAAAATATCATTTCATGACATTTTTCTCATGAATCAAGATGTGATAAATGCTACAATAAATATTCCCATTATTGTAAATAAATGTTTTGTTTGTAGGAAGTTCATACGTGGAGCCGTGGTGAGAATACGTCTGCTAGACGCTGAGCTGTCGTCACGTTTCCTGGGCTCGACCATAGACCTGACCTTACTGGAGGCTGATGCTAAGCTTCTCGGTCTCGTCTCCTCTCCTCTCGGCCGCAGTTCCAAGCATTAACAGTGCTTTTATTCTAAATTTATTGTTTATTTACCTGATCAATAACAGTGTTTTTTGTTCTTAATTTATTGCTAATTTACCTGATCAATAGCTCCCAAAATAAATTTCCCATAGGTGGTGGTATAAACATTTTTCAAGGGTAATGAATGTGACAGGAGAAAGTTAATGACGGCCTTAGTATTTAATGCGAAGTTGGCGGAGGAGCGAGGGAAGTAACCAGCAATTCATCAGAGCGTTGAAATGTTTTTTTTTTCGGGCAGCTGGCACGGAAATAGCATGAATCATTGACGTTGTATAAACATAATTGAACGTCTGTGTTTAGAAATCCTTGACAGAGTGATGGGCTACATGCCCTACCGATATGTTCACATGCTATCTAAATAAAGAACCAAGTTTGAATAAACTGACTCCACTGTAATTTTATTTTAATTCAAAAAAAGGCTCAGTCCAGAAGTTTTTCGACCGATATGCTAGTGAATGTCGCTGTTCGCTTAACATTTAAAGTTCTTCGTAGGGTCGGCCAAAGAAAGAGTCTTCGGGTAAGGACAGGCAAGAGCAGAGAAGCTGTGTTGATTAGAAGGATGTTCCTTCCGAGCAAGCCGCGCTCGGGAAAGCCTCCTCTTGAAAGAGTGCACTCAAAGAAATGTGTAGGATTGTCTAAATAACGATGCTATTTTCGCCCCCTTGGGTGGGTTATCCTGACCTAATAACGACCGGGAAAATGACGTATCAGTGTGACGCATAGTAATTGTGTCACAAATTAAACAATTTAACCAATTCCTTTTTAGCGCATTTTCTCATTTATGAATAAAATGCACTATTGTGCTCGTCATGTCCGTCCGTCTGTCTGTCCTTCCGTGACTTCACGTTTTCGTCGACGAGAAAATGTGCTCTCTGTCACTCACTGCAGTGAGTAATGAGCTATATTTTTTTTGTGTTCAGCAGGCACGGATTCCCACTTAGTCGCACTCACTTGACAACCGAAGCACGCGGTGCGGACGTGTGGTGACATAAATTACTGTACATACGTTAAATGACGCACACAGCAACGTAACTGAAGTTTGATGACGTGCATAGTAGCGTTACAGTCGAGATAATGAAGCGTTACCTTCGTTTTATTACTTACGACATGAGTTACAGACGGGTAGTAACACGGTAATAACTTATGGCGTCATGGTCTTGTGTCTCTTAAAGGTAACATTGTTTATTTGTAAAAACTTAATTAAATAACAGTAAATATCTCATTTGGTCGACATGTTTTTAACCTTGGAACTCCTTCGTCACTCTTGATATGTTAGGATAATTTTTATCCCTACTCAATAATGAGGATTTTTATTAAATATCAATATGAATGGTAGTTGTTATTAATACGAACAAAGATCAAATTCATACGTGTGTCAAAATAACAAATGGTCATGAGCTTACCATGGTGTTAGGAACGCAATGCTCGGCAGCGTCAATACTGAGAAAAATTAATAGATTATTTGTTCCATTAGTGACACACTTCGTTACCCACAGTTCAAGCGTAGAGCAGATCAGGTTATCTCCCGCAATGGCAAAATGTTCTTTGTTATTAGAACAAATATTTACTTATTCTTCTGAGGAAACGGTGTTATAGAATACTATACCATAGCGTTATGCGTATGTCGTTTCCGTCAATTTTAGCATTGCACCGGCAATTGGAAAACTGCAATAAAATACCAGCTAAAATTGTAGCTGTGGGTTGCGTGTTTGAGACCGCAACAAGCTGTAAATGTTCTGCGATTTTGAGAATCGGCGACAGGTCTAAAAGCCTAATCAAATCAACGCGCACACCGCTGCTATACTAAATAGACTATCGTAATCTTAATAACTGACTAAAAGATAATTATTTGAGTCGTCAATAACAAATGACGAATTTATTCCATTCTCAAATATAAATTTGTAAATAGAGCTTCGCTTGGTGGTGCCGGACGTGTGAGGTCGTCCAAAGCCTCCCAGTGACAAGTAACCGACTAACTGACTAAATTCAGGGTTGCCAGATAGGCCTTTTTCGGGCCAAATTTCGCAAATCTGGCATTTTTTAGATGCATTGGCCTCATGGTTGAATTAGGTTCACCATGCATTGGCCTGGCAAAGTTTATTTGGCCATTTTGTCCGTTTGAGGCTTTTTCATGAAAAATGTTACTCACAGCTTTTTGGAACTAATTTTGTCCTTCACTCAAAATATCATTTTGCTCAAGATGATTAAATTTGAACTTCGATACGCGACTGTGTCAAAACTTTCGTTTAGACTTTAGATGGCAACACTGGCCGAGTGCCGCCTAATCCGGACCACGCCAATGACGCCATGGCTGAAGCATAGGGAGCATGGGGGTTGCCCACTCATATTATAATTTAAACCATGAATGACTCAGCTGAGACTGCAGATAGTTATCCCCTTTTGTGAAAAATAGTAAATTCATTAGTAATTTCTGTCGTAAAATCGCTGTTTCTCGATACATCAAGTCATTTAGTACGAGGCACTAAAAAATTTTTCTTTTAATTGGTTTAATGAATTTTGTTATCAATTTTAAATGGGGCCGTTTTGGGCCTTTTGTGAGCTAAATTGGCCTTTTTCTTAATCTGGCAACCTAATACTTCTTAGCGCATTTTCTCATTTATGAAAAAAATTCACTATTGTGCTCACCATGTCCGTCTGTCCGTCCGTCTATCCGTCCGTGACCACGTTTCCGTCGACGAGAAATGCGCTCTCTGTCAGTCACTGCAGTGAGTACTGAGATCTATATATTTTTCTTTTTCTAACCAACGTTTCTGACGAATAGTTTCATAAAATTTGGAGGTATTAGTCAGCTTTCGAACAATAGAATTTCTGGTATATTTCTGGTATTTTGAGCTAGGCAATCTGGTATTCTCGAAGAGAAAAAACCTGGCAACACTGGCCGGGCGGCGGGCTTCAGTGTTGCGTTAGTAGTGATTGGGTGAGGTGTGGCGCTGTGAAACTGCCAAGCCCTTCACTCATTTCCTCTCAGTAACTGTAACTGCAAAGAGTATGCTTTTTTTCAAGTGAAAAGTTGCCCAGGAAGTGAATGTGTACGCTATCCTCATTATTAACTCATCCAAGTATTTGGAAAACTTTTATTCTTAGTTGGTTAAGTGATTGTTTATCTACGGAACCTGTAGTTAGAGATAACGAACCGTTGCGTGTGTTGAATGGACTGAGAACGTGAACTACCGGCCGGGAAAATGTGGTCAGATAACAGCCTACCTAAATCAATTTATGTTATTCTTTCCAATTCTCAACTCCAACATGGTTTTCTAATGATTAATAATTCTTTCTTTAATTCCTAATCAAATTCTTTAATAATGACGAAACTTCAAGGAAAGTTTCGTTTTAGGCACGTGAAACATTTCTCTAGCCTCGGACGTAACGAAATTTGTATTATTTCTCTCTGTTCGAACTGTAGATTTATTGTAAAACGTTTATTTATATTATTTATGTAAATTATTTATTATCTTCACACAAGGTGTGAAGATCTTCACAATGAGTTGCCGCCACCGACGAGAAGTAAATACTTTACTAACAGAATTTATTGACTTAGAACTTGGTTGCGGTATTCAATCTTCGGTGCACCAACGGTAACTAGAATTACCAGGCCTTTAGGTACGAATACCATTGGTGAAGGTTGCTGCAGGGAAATGTTTTGACGGTATTTTTTACGAATCATTCAAACACAAAAAAGTTAAATTTCTTATATTATCGAAAGACAGAAAATTAGGGCATCAGCAACTCGTGTGTCGGTCTTGATTAGGTGAAGGGGTTAATGAGCTTAATCTTTTGATCGGTTTTAGGTAAATTTCAATTGAGCTTGAATTATGGGCTGGTTTAATCCGTGTAATTGAAACAGTCATGCTTGAGACGGTGCCGCCTCGCGCTTTGAACAACAGTGTATGGAAATCCTTGACAGAATGTTAAAATGTGTGATGGCTACCGTATATGCCCTACCGGTGTTCACATGCTATCTAACTAAAGAACCCAGTTTGAATAAACTGACTCAACTGTAGTTTTATTTTAATTCAAAAATAGCCTCAGTCCAGAAGTTTTTCGGGCAGCTGGCACAGAAAAAGCATGAATCATTGACGTTGTGTAAACATAATTGAACAACAGTGTATGGAAATCCTTGACAGAATGTTAAAATGTGTGATGGCTACCGTATATGCCCTACCGGTGTTCACATGCTATCTAACTAAA
>NW_025938173.1:0-799 GCF_000764305.2 Hyalella azteca | reverse complement strand
TCAGCGCGCTAGACGCACGAACTACACAGCGTGCGTATCGCATTCAGCCCGCATGACGCACGAACTACACAGCGTGCATATTGCATTCGCGCGCATGACGCACGAACTACACAGCGTGCGTATCGCATTCAGCCCGCAAGACGCACAAACTACACAGCGAGCGTATCGCATTCAGCGCGCATGACGCACAAACTACACAGCGTGCGTATCGCATTCAGCGCGCATGACGCACAAATAACACAGCGTGCGTATTGCATGCTTCAACTTTAATAAATTAAAGGTCGCGAATTATAAATTAAATTAAACGAATTGCAAAATTATATGACACCAGTATATACACAGGAAAACTGTAATAGTTTTCGAATGTCGAAAAGTTCTTAAAATTGTTGAGCGTTCGTAGAATGCAGAAATTTTTAACGGTAACCTCGTACGTTACAAGACGTTCCAATGGCTGGCTCGAGCACTTAGAAAACCTGAATCAACCAATCAGAGAGCAGAAAAGTTATCATCTGTTCATTAAATGCACAAAATTAAAAAAAATTATCGCGAAAGTGGGAATTAGAAAAATATGCACATTTATATTACTCTGTTCTACTTGGATCAACACTCGCATATTCTTATAACATTGTATATATCATCATATACAACGATAAATAACAAACATATATAATATGACAAATGCAATTCGCGCTGAATAACGAAAATTTTACGGTTATATTGTTGCAAATAAAGTTCAGGACGAATTGCGATGGTTCATTGCGAAACTAATGCATTTCGTCTCCATGAGCTTTTGGAGAGG